>NC_056727.1:777499497-777799497 GCF_019279795.1 Protopterus annectens | reverse complement strand
CACTTCCAAAATAAAGGTTGCTGTGGGTCTATTGGACCCAGTCCCACACTTTGTTGCAAGGCTTTGGCCATCTGCTGTTTAGGACCCCACTGAAAGTCACATTTCTTTTAGTCACATAGTGAATAGGTCGAAAACTTGCCCAAGGTGTGGTACAAATGGCCCATTGCTCCCAAAAAGGCTTGTGCCTGCTGTTTTGTTTTGGGACTGCAATCTTTGAATGCTTTCTAAGGCTGATGCAGGTATTTTCTTTTGCTCCATTCCATATCATACCCAGGAATTTCACTGATGTTCCCTGCTGTGTTTTATCCTCATTTATTGCCCACCGGCTCTGAAGGTGTTTAATCACTGTTTTAATGCAATGTCCACATCCGGCCTTTGGCCTGTTATCAGCATGTCATCAATGTACTGCAATACAGTCACTTTTTTTAACTGCAACTTACTCAGATCTCTGGCCACCACGCCATGGCAAAGGGTTGGGCTGTGTAGAGATCGTTCTGGAAGTACCTGGAAGGTATATTGCCGCCCCTACCAGGTTAATGCAAATTGAGCGGTACCCACTTCTGCTATTGGTATGCAGAAGAAAGGATTTGCCAAGTCCAAAACTGCATGGTATGCCCAGCAGAAGAAGAAAGTCTCACAATGGTAACAATGTCCGCACTGCTGCAGTTAAAGGTGGAGCCACCTTATTCAAGCCCCGATAATCTACCGCCAGGAACCATCAGGTTTTTGACAGGCCACACCGGCTATTAAATGGGCTCACAGTTGGTTCGAGTATGCCAACGTAATTCCTGGATTGTTTCAGTAATTTCTGAATGGCCCCTGAACACGATATTGTTTGATGTTGGTCACCACTTTTGGTGTGGGAATATGCAAAGGTTCCCACTTGGCATCACAACAACAGCCTTGACTGCATTGACTGAACAGTGCAAATCTAAATGGCCCTACTGTAGTTTCTAAGGTCCTACCCTTTAGAACATCTATTCCTAAAATGTGTTCTGGTACAGGAGCTATCACTGCTACAATGGCACTAGGAATACCATCCCCAAAGGCTATTCTTACTTTGGTTTTGACACCTATCGCCTTTGCCCCCATATCCATCAATCTCCACAGACTGTCCACGGAATTTACGGGGTTGACTGCAAAATAGTTATTTCTGATCCAGTATCTACTAAAGCCATTACGTGTTGTGGTCCCTCCAAAAAATGGTAAGAGTCCCCAGGTGTAATGGCTCTAACTGTGCCTCTAGCTACTGGGGACCTGCCTTCTAGTCAATTTGCTTCCATTTTTTCCATTGGGGATTTCCACCTTCTCTCCCCTGTATCCCAGACCAAGAAACCAAGCCAAGAGGGACTCCTGTATTACTTCAAAGAACAGCCATCCAGCTGCTCCCACTTTCACCTTCTTTCCCTTATCCTCCAGTTTTAAACCTGATAAGGCCTTTGCCAGCTCCTCAGGGTCTACTGGGTTTACTGGTGAGGACTTAGGGGAAGGTGGAGGTGAAACCTGACTCAATGCCCTAGCAAGGGGGTCCCATTTCCCAAACAATGCTGGAAATTCAACATTTGCCCCTCCCTTATTTTTGGCATCTACAGATTGTTTCTTATTTAACCCTACACCTAGGTGCTTAAATGGAAAAAACATTGGCTGTTGTGACATATCTACTGCAAACCACAGATCCTGCCGACTACGCCAGCTGTTCTGGTCAGGTTACTAAATTCTGTGGTTAATACAGTATTAGAGATGACACAAGAGACCAAGGCTCAAACTTCAGCAATTTTATTTTTAGCTTTTAACAATTAAGGTTTGTAACAAAAAAGCAATTGACTAGTCAATATGCAAAACCTATCACATTAATATGCAAAACCTAACCTATGACCTATCACATTAACAATTATAAAACTGTTAAATCATGTACTTATGCAAAACCTAACCTATGACCTATCACATTAACAATTATAAAACTGTTAAATCATGTACTTACAAGCATATGCAAAAGAAAATCATCTTTGCCACTGATAGGGGACTCCAAACCTATTCAGTACAGCTATCTGTTCAGTCAAGACAGGGCCGACACTGGCAGGCAATGCTGTATGCTCAGTTCAGGCTCTTGCTTCAATCAAATCCGGATGATGATGAGTTCCAATCTATTACCAACCTCTGAGCCTTTTATAGGTTTGAGCATGCCATAGGGTCAATAGGTTCAATTGATTACACCTAGGCCATTAGGTAATCATTCAGCTGATGATATTTAGATCACCAGTTTATTCATGAGCTAATGAACTGTTTTTAAAACATTACAAATCATTTCCTGAGTTGTCAAATGTCTAGTTTTATACATTACTTCCTCCTTTTAGAAAGCCGCTTGCCCACACACCTGTGGTATAGTTCCTCTTTGAAATCCTCTGTCTGGTAAACAACTTTTAAACTGGCAAACAACTCCAAAGTTTAACTAAAGTTCAGTTATACCAGCACCAGTATGCAAGGCTTGCCTTTAAAGCATAATTCTTTTAGATTTCATGTATGTATATAACATTAAGCAGCATATCATGTATTTATTCAATTAACAGCATATCAATCTAACATTAAGCACACCTACAAACACACAGCAGTTCAATGGCTTAGGGCATCAAAAATCAGGTAAACTGTGTGGATCCGTCACACATGTACACGTGGTAGTATATGCAGACAGACTGCACTGATGTTGCTGCAAACTTTGTGTAATGGTGGGATTAAGGGTAGGCAAAATGGATAAAGCCTCCCATGCCATCGGGTTGTGCTGTACCATCCCCTTAAAAAAATCATTCATCTCTCTTTTTACGTTTCTTCCTTTCTTAATCAATAGACGTCTCTAGGTTGTTCTAACTATATCAGGAAAAAAGCAAACAGTCTTTTAAATAATAGTGTTACCAGGTCCATCAAGTGCAACACATTTCTGTAGCATGTTTCTCTGAGTGTTATCAGTTTAATGTAAGGTTTGACTTTTTCTGCCAATCATCTATGTTTTATAGACTTCTCACTTGACTGCATGCCTGTTTGTTTTTCCAGTTTATTCTGCTGTTAAAAAATTCCGTAATGTAGAACCTGTGATTACCATTAGGAATCCTCAGTTTAGCCTAATTTAAAATATATGTAAGTAACACTGTATTTTAAAATGTTATGAGTTTTATTTAATTGTAGCAGCTAATAGTAGATTTTCTCATGCATCAGTCTAGGATAAGTTTGCTTCTTATCAGCACTGTGGTATTGCATGGTACTTAACTTTACCTTCAGACATTTATGCCGTCAAAGCTTTTCATTGTCGCTATATGTCTCTTTATAATGCTTATCTTATGATTTCAGTATTAGTCTGCTGTTATTCACTGTTAAAAGAGCTTTGTTTAACTTATCTACCGCAACTGATATTTTACATATGTTCTGCAGATTTTTGTCTTTCCTGAGAAAGTTTCTAAAGCGAAGAATTGCCAACAAGTTCTCTGTGCAATTTAGTTTAGACTTGACTGCATTTTCTGTTAGGAAACTTGATAGGTATTGGTCATCCTGGGATCTGTGCCTTAATAATAAATTAGAAAAAGTGGGTATTGATTTACTTTTGATAAGATGGATAGCTGCATGACTTACAAATAGGACATGGCAAGTATACAGCAGTTGGACAGTGAAAACTTAGAGTGACCCACAGAGCTCTGTCCTAGGCCCTTACTTGTTTAGATTGTATCTTTCAGACCTATTTTTTTCATCTGAGGTATTTTACAATTTGTATGCAATTTACCTGAAATTGGGTAAACTAATTGCATGTATTAAAAATAGGGCATATTCACAAAACAATTTGACTAAATTGACCATTTTGGCATATGAGAATAATATGCTGATAAATACATCAAAAACTAAGCATTTGAGATTTGGGAGACATAAACTGAAAAGTACATATTTAATACAACACACAGTGATTGAAACTATAGATTCATTTAAGAACATGGGTATATGGGTAGATCCAGCTTTGAGTTTTTCTAATCGTATCAACCAATTGGTTAATGATAGTTATAGAACTATAGGTTGTATAAAAAGATTTATAAACTCCAGGAAATCAGAAATGATGAAGTTGTTTGCTAATTACATTGGCCCAAACTTCAATATGGAATAACAATATGGAAGCCTTATGGATATGAAATTTTAAGTTATTGTGGAACACTAAAATATCTGAACTTGTACGGTGTCTCTTATAGATACTTAAGAAGAGATTTTATTCAGGAATATAGGACATTTAGAGACAACTACCTCTGGGAATGTTTGGGGTTATCAAAAAGTACTAGAGAATCATCAGAGACCTATGTAGAAGATTCTATAGGAATGAGAAGTGTACTGATTGGTTGTCTGAGAGAGCAGCTGATGTATGGAACAAACTACCAAATTACATTAAAGCGAGCACTAGTTTAGATATTTTTAAGAACAACTTGGACATTTATTAAGGGAACAGCTGTTTTTGTATATTGGCAGCTAGAAGGGCATTAATGCCTGTGCATGAAATATATGTATTAATTTACTTATGTATGTATAATTAGAATTGCAGCATATCTTGTAAAATATTATATAACTATCATGTGAGCCACTTTGGACTACTCTGTGTACAGGGAAAAAAACCTTGACAGTGACCCAGACAACATGAGTTTGAACTATTTGCTCTGGCACGGGAGGAACTGGGCAGAGGGGAGTTGGAGGGAGTGCCTTATCCTGGTCACCCATATTGGTGAGAGGGTATGGATGGGTCTGGTTAGCCGACTTGCTCCTGTGTAAGTGGAGGTCTGTAAGCAACCAGTGGCTGTAGAGTCAGGGGATTTGGATATAGTGGTCCTAGGCTGGTGATGGTAGCTCTCATGGGGAGTGACCAAAAGAGTATACAAATGTCAGATGGAGCACATACAATGCCCCCATGGTGCTGCAGATAACCATATCAGCTAGTGGCAGAGTTAGGCCAAATAGAAACACCTCTCAAGGGTGTCTGCGTGATGCCTACAGCACATATTGCTGTTATACAAGTGACTGGGTACAGATGGGCAATGGCAGCAGTTTAGTGGTCAGCAGGCGTGGGGACCAGAAAATGGATACAGAAAAAAATATTATGTGGACCATTTAAAACATGACAGTTACATATTTTTGAATGAAATAAAGACATTTGTTAAGGCTTTTAAGTTTATTGAGAAATGCACAAAGCAGTATTCTAAATGGAAACATTTTGATTACCTTTGCTGTATGTTAGTTCTATTGCTGATAAGGGCACTTAAAGTTTTTTATTTTGCTATAATTGTTTTTCTCATTGTTGTTTGTTTGCAGCTTTTTATTTATTTTGTTGTTAGTACAGTACATCCTTGTCTCAATTCTATTTTGCTATGCATGATGAGAAAGGTCACTGGGGTGCTGCAGAAGGTGTGCAACCAGGGTCACAACAGTCAGAAGTGGGAACAGGTTGGTTTCAGGATGGTTTCAGGATGGTAGGTATCTATTAAATGTAACATTCTTGGTTCTCCATAGTAAAAGGTACCAAAGACTCTACTGCTAGCCTGGTAAGTTCATTTTCAGAGAGAAATAACTGCTTAGTGTTATATGCAGGTGTGTTTTTTGTTTCATTTTTCAGCTGCATTAACTCTGTGTGATATGCCTGTACCACAGAGACATTGTTTTTTACATAGCAACAGTAAGTGACTTATCGTACTGCAAGGAAAACAAAATTGTCATGCTGATAGCAATTTTAAGAGTGCAGTTTTCTTTGCTCCCTTATGCCTTTGTTTCCATTTATTAAATGACACTTCAGATCCTTATATGTATAAAGAAGTTGCATGTGCATTGTTTAACTCTTCTTTAAAGCAGCCAATAAATACTTCAGCTTTTATGCATATCCTGATCACTGATCCCCACAGCCCTGGGGCACTTGCAGTGTACCACAGTCAGCATGTGCCCACCCCAGTTTGGGTTTTATTTTAATGGATTAGAAATGGCATGTCTTTGGAGATGAGTCTGTATTTCAGGGGTACTTTTCCCTTTAGAAATTGCCTCCTTTCCTCAGCCTTAAATTTTACCCATCAAAGTGAAGCAGTTCACATCTGGAATATGGCCCTATCCTTGGCAGCAATAAGCCCTGAAGACTTGAAAGTTACAGCAGTTATAGATAGGTACATTTGCATTTCACCCTTCCTACCTACCTAAGTCATTCACACGAGCACGTGCATGCACACACACACACACACACACACACACACACACACACACACACACACACACACACACACACACACACACACACACACACATTCTGGCATCATGCCTCTCAAATGTCCCTGATTTTGATTCAGATTTTAGCTCTCTCCCTGTTAATCCTTCCTAAAACTGGAGACTTTTGAAGAAAAGGTAGTGAATTAACACTTAAAGGACAACCGCACCCACAGACTCCAAAAACATGTTTATTTCATCATGGTTTGGTGTTTCCTACATTTTAACACCACTCTGGGACTATTTAGAGCTTTTTAGATATTTTTATACCCAATTACTTTTCTGACCACATGGGGTCTGGCATCTTGAAATAATTCTGACTGTTTAGTCTGCCTCTAAGTATCCCAGAATGCACTGCTTGCCTCCAAAAATTGCATCAGATCTGCCACATTTTCCCTAAAGCTCCTGTCAAGTCCACTGATTTTACAGGCATTCACTGCTGTGTTATAGTCACCTACTTTTGGTTAAAATGTAATCCTTTTTCAATGACTACTTCAAGCACAAGCAGTGCAAATGCTACAGAACAGAATTGAAATGTGCATTTTATTGCTCTTTCTTCTTAGAAATGCTAACTTGATTCCTTGTTGAAGGCTGAAATCTAGTTCTTCAAGGTATCTCCCCTCCCCCTTCACACCTATCTTTCCTAGCTGTCAAAGAGCTACGGGTAATTTGATCCATTATCTGCATGTGATTGACAGCTCACAGCAGGTGACCAGACTAATGTACTGTTTTCTTGTCAGCCTTTCCTTCCTTACAGTGGGAGATTTTTTTGTTGCACTCCTCCTGTCAAATTTAGAACCAAGCTCCACAGCGCTGGGAATAATCACTGTTTTGCAAAGCATCAAACTACCACTTATTTTTCCTTCCTGTTTGGTTAAATAGCTAACAAATGATGCACTATAAACACAAAATATTTCAGAGACTTGCATGACAGCACCCACATGCTTTTTTTATGTGGTAATTTAAGAAAATTACAGTATTGCATACTTCTTGTAATCTGGTGTAGTGTTGTCGCTTAATTGTGACAGACATCTGCTTCTTATGTAAAAGCATGCAGTTAATGTCTATGCATGGTCATTGCAAATTTATGCTCTTAGTTTTTGCAGCTGTTACTTTGCTTCTGCCTGTACGTTGTCACATATCAGTAGGGCTATTCAGAAAAGTGAGATTATAGTTTGACATTTTTGCTAGGTTAAGAGTGGGCTGGGCAAGGCAGCTCTGACATCACAATGTGGAAGGTCCACTGGATTGTCTATACAGCATGCATATCATGTGGGGATTACATCACTTTGGGGGAGGAAATATTCCGGTAGCTAGAGCAAGAGCTTTGCAGATGTAACATCATCATTTCAGAGCCAGCTAGAGGTTTTTCAACTTGGTTTTCAAAGTGAAAGTAAAACAGTACGGAAAGGTAGGAAGCCTAACAGGGAAAACAGTTGAGTAGATTAGTTTTTAAAGCTGCATGGGTGATTTTTCTAGGCTGTATCAACGAACAGGGACTAAAAGAGACAGCAGGTTGAGTAATCTGCTTTAATATCCCGTTGTTGTCCTTTAATAAATAATGGCAGTAATTAGAGTTATAAGCTGTATTTACATCTGAAAATGTTTATTAATCCACATTCTCATATTCTTTCAATGTCTCAAGTTAATAGTACTAGTATTTTATAAGTGTCCCTGATTACTTCTGGATTTGTGTCAGATTTTGTTGAAATCTGCCACTGATTGGTTGAAAGCTATGACTGGCATACCTGTATTTGAAAACACTTTAGAATGAGTCCACCTGGATGACCCCTCATTTTCTTTATATTTTTCTTCAGCATGAAAAAGTATAGAGCTAGTACATGTATATGAAGTGTCAGTCCTCCTTAACAAAGAAATGTATTACCTGGTTATGAAGGACACATTTATTGGTATACTAAGAACTTATCATCAGGAGTTTTAACACAGCTGCCTTGAGGGATTAGTTAAAAAAAATATGTGATGGCCAACTTTGTAGATATACAACTAAAAGTGTGCATGTGAAAGATGCTAATCAGAATCAGTCATGCCAGGTTCTTGGCACTAGTGACCAATTTTCAAGCAGCAGTATAGCACTGAGTTTGAATTCCACTCTCCCCACCAGTAAAATCCGAACACTGTTAGCTTTCTTACAGGGTTCAGGACCCAGGAGAGGTGGAGCTTAACTGTTACCCAGGAGACTCATTTTTGAGTAGCAGGCCTGAGCACTGTAGAAGCCAGCCTGGAGAGTTAAGAATGAACCGTTTAAATGCTGGCTGTCTTGTCCTGGGAAAAGGATGGGGTTTCTGACTGGCTATTGCCCTTGGTAGAGGCTGGAAGTTTGGGCTCAAGAATACAAAAAATGTAGGGGAGACCCAAGCAGCTCTTCAACAGTGGATATTGTGCAGGAGGTAGCATGTCCACGTGAACCACAAATGCATCACTATACACCATGTACAGTGGGACTTGTTAAAGGTAGGCCAAAAAAGAAGAAATCTCCCCCTGCTGTCAGGATGATGATATACAGTAATGCCTTGCCCCCACCATGTCCAGTCTGTCTACTGCTGTGGAGGTTAAAGAAGAGCAGGTGGGCACAGCATATGGTGGCTGTTGGGGGGGGCACTAGAAACAGAAGCAAAATAAATTGATTCATTCACATTCTTTTTAATTATAAATCAGGTTAAGAAGCATTTGCTTTTCCTGTTTTGTAGCTGAGTAGAGACATAACTGTGCCTAACTTAAGTTGTGCTCGCAGTGCTGAAAAATGTAGTCCTTGTGGATTTAGTTGTTTTACCTAATGATTCACAGAGGATAGTTTTTTTTTTTAATTTTACATTTTGCTACTTTTTGAGAGACAGTAAAACCCTGGATTTTGATTGGTGTAGTACATGGTACATAATGACATATATATTTTCCTTCACCTGTATAATTTATTGATTGTGCCCAGTTTGTCTTTTGTCTAGTATCATTTCCGATTTGGCCTACTGATACTGAAAAGCTTTGCTGGGTTCCATAGTGCAGAAATCTTTGTATTTTCAAGGAAAAGGTCTGCAGTTCCACAGTTGCATTGCAGTGAGGAGGAATTTGTGTCTTTGGGCTTTTCCCGGTTAGGGGTCGCCACAGCGGAACTCCGGTCCGCTAATGATTGGCAGTAGTTTTTTGTTTTTGGACAGATCTTTGGCAAGATATTTTTGGTAGCTTTTCTTGAGACAGTAGCTTTAGAGGTGTTTGTTAGTTTTGTTTCCTGTTTGAATACTTGCTTGGAGATGAGTGGTAACATCTGTTGATATCGCATTATTTCTGCATGTGAAACATGTCTATCTAGTGCTGCTTTTAATTTAGCTCGATAATATTGAAAGCTGTGTTGAGCCACATACTTCCTTAATGTGTTCAGAAATGGTTGTCACTTTCTAGAGATGTATGAATATTGTCTGAATACTGTGCAGGGAGGATGAATGAATGCAAGTTTTTTTTTTTTCTCCATGTAAGGTCATTGACAATGTACTAGTTCGGTGCAGGCGAGAACAATTGTACATGTGTTTTTGTTCTTGTTATTTGAAATGAATTGTACTTGCTGAGTGTTTGATTGTGGGCCAAACTATGATTAGCTTTCTCCATTGACCAATCTACTTTGTGGTTCTATGTAGCCCTTTCACAGATTGTTGCAGTAAAATAGGGTGTGGCATGTGACAGTCTGTTTGCTTTCTGCAGTTGTTAAATTAACGTTTGCCATTTGAGTCCAGTGCTTGTAAATATATTATTCCAGTAACTTGTGGGAAAGGTAGTTATGACATTGCAAGATTTAATTTGTACTGCAAAAACTGAAAACACCTTTATTGTGAAGCACCCTATTTAATTTTCAACTTACTGTAGCTAAATATTGGTCTCTGGGTAAACTTTACTTAGTCTTTCTTGGCATTGTATTTAGTAGACTGTAGCCACCAGAGAACCAGGTCATCCTGATGGCGTAATTCAAAGATACATTTTTATTTTCTGGCAGTAAACTCTTTCAGGCTTTTTCCACTGGATGATATGTTATGATAGCAAACTATTACTGCTGTCTGTATAAACCATATAAACAACATTTCTGCTTCCGAGAGCTCATAGCCTTTATCGGGGTGTGATAGGCTGACACAAATATGTGTATTTACTGAAACTTCCACCTGAGCTCTGTGTCACTGCGCAGCTACTTATGTCTATGGAGCTTGAACTGGGAGACAGTCCCAAATTATTTATGTAGACATAGCTAAAGATGCATACAGAATTTAAATTTCACACTAAGAATGCATCCCTTCTGCCAGGGCACAAAGGAGAATATTCTTTTGTGTATTTGGCAACCCCTAACTTCCAAATGACTATAATTTGACCCTTGACTATAGTAGTGGTAAGGTGGGAGGCTTTAATATCCATAGGTGCTGTCAGTACCTGGTATACTGCTGTATGTGGGATGCTTTAATGTCCATAGGTGCTGTCATTACCTGGTATACTGCTGTATGTGGGATGCTTTAATGTCCATAGGTGCTGTCAGGGATGCTTTAATGTCCATAGGTGCTGTCATTACCTGGTATACTGCTGTATGTGGGATGCTTTAATGTCCATAGGTGCTGTCATTACCTGGTATACTGCTGTGCGCGAGATGCTTTAATGGTCATAGGTGCTGCCATTGCCTGGTGTACTGCTGTATGTGGGATACTTTAATGTCCATAGTTGCTGTCATTAGCTGGTATACTGCTGTATGTGAGATGCTTTAGTGGTCATAGGTGCTGTCATTGCCTTGTATAATGTTATGTGTGAGATGCTTTATTAGCCAGAGGTGTTGTCATTACCTGGTATACTGCTGTACGTGAGATACTTTAATGTCCATAGGTATTGTCATTACCTGGTATAATGCTGTATGTGGGATGCTTTAATGGTCATAGGTGCTGACATTACCCGGTATACTGCTGTATGTGAGATGCTTTAATGTCCATAAATTCTGTCATTACCTGGTGTACTGCTGTATGTGAGATGCTTTAATGTCCATAAATTCTGTCATTACCTGGTGTACCGCTGTATGTGAGATGCTTTAATGTCCTTAGGTGCTGTCATTACCTGGTATGCTGCTGTATGTGAGGTGCTTTCATGGCCATAGGTGCTGTCATTACCTGGTATACTGGTGTATGTGAGATGCTTTAAAGGCCATACGTGCTGTCATTACCTGGTATACTGCTGTGTGGGGATAGTTTAATGTCCATAGGTGCTATCATTACCTTGTGTACTGCTGTTTGGTAGACACTTTAATGGTTATAGGTGCTGTTATTATATACTACTGTATATGGGATGCTTTAATGTCCATAGGTGCTGTCATTACCTGGTATACTGCTCTGAATGATATGCTTTAATGGTCATAGGTGCTGTCACTACCTTGCTACAACATTTGAAGAAAAGACAAAGTGGATTTTAAAGCTGAAGAAGTTCATCCACCACTGCTTCTGACTGGACTTGTACTCCAGCTTGACACTGTCCATACATAGATGCATCTTTTTCCATTAATGGCCTTACTTGATTGCCATGTGTGTGTTTAAGTGATGTTCAACGTCAGCAACAGATCCCATTATGTTGGAAAAAATTTCAAGTGTTGTTTCTGCTAAATGATTCCTTAAAACTTTATCTACACTTCCTGTTTACGAAACTAAACTAGCTGAAAACATTGTATGCTAAGCAGCATTTTGCAATTTAGAGTTCATAACATTTGTTTTACTATCTGCAATAAGAAACCTTTCTTCTTTGTAAACATTGGAAAAAAACAAGATTTTTTGTTCTTAGTTGGTTATATGGTCTTTTTTTTGCCCTGCCCTTCTTTATGTAGGGCTTGCATGATTTAGAGAATGCCAATTGTATCCATTGTGTTAAAGCCAGCATTGAAATTCATGTAAGACAGATAACCTGACTGTACTTAGTAAGTTTGGCAAGTCCTTTTGATTGCCAAAAGTCTATCTGAGGGCTGTTTTGATTACATGCATTTAAAAAAAAATTAGTCTAGAGCTCTGTAGAAAACCTGATGTGTAAATCACAAAGCTGAAAATATAAGAGTGGAAGTGAAGATGTATACAGAGGATTGTTCTGTTGTACTGGGAACTAAGATAACATCAAAAGGACAGGAGTGAAGGCAAAGTTAGTGAGAAAATGTCTAGAGTGACAACAGCTCTGGGTTCAAATACCTTAAATGGACAGACCATGTTCTGTCACTTGGATCACCTGCCAATGCAATTAGTCTAGGCAGGGATGCTACCCAAGTAGTAGTGGCGGGAAGGAATATCTTTCAAATTTACTCCATTGAAGAGGACCAGTTTATAGAGAAACTGAACCTTCGTGTGGGGCACAAGCACTCTCTCAATTTCAGCTGTGCTGATGTTGTGTGGCACCAGATGGGCGAAAGCCTTCTGGTAACAGCAGCCACAAATGGTGCAATAGTGGCATGGAATTTGGCAAAGCCATCTCGAAACAATCAGGATCAGCTTTTCACAGAACATAAATGAACCGTTAACAAAGTATACTTCCACCCTGCAGAACTTCATATGTTTCTTAGTGGCTGCCAAGATGGGTACATGAAGTGCTTTGATCTTTGGAAGAAAGACTCTGTCATAACTCTTTCAGGCCAGTCAGAAAGTGTAAGGGATGTGCACTTCAATATCCGTGATCATTTCATATTTGCTGCTAGTTTTGAGAATGGAAATGTTCAACTGTGGGATATCAGACGTCCAGACCGATGTGAAAGGATGTTTACAGCACACAGTGGCCCAGTGTTTTGCTGTGACTGGCACCCAGATGACAGGTAGACTTTACTGGACATTGCATGGCAAAAATATGCTACAAAGTATAGTTCAGTCTAATGCAATAGTATAATGCTGCCACTAGAACCCAATTTGTCATAGCATATGAACTGGTATTGCTATGTTACCATTGCCAAGTGTCTCAAATTTAAGATGTATGTTACATTTTGAGAGAATACAGAGGGAATCCTTATCTGAAATCCCAAGACAAAAATCGTAGATGAAATACAAAACTACTACAGGCCACTGTGTATTCTAATCACAACTTTTTGTGCAACCTTCTGTAATCAGCACAAGCCTTTTTGGAAGAAAAAAAGTCAGTTGGTGGCAGACTCATTTTATATAACAGTCTATGCCTAGCCTATAATTTCCTTCATGATGAATGCATGCATGTTATTAGATAGCATTGCCAGATTCATAGTGTTAACCTTATTGTGTTGTGAAGTCACTCTGAGAAAGTAAAATATTTTCAGCTGTAGCTTACAAAACTACTTAACTACCATGTGTTTTTGTTGTGTGCAATGATGCCCTGTTTCTAGAAATAAACTTAAAACATTTTAGCATGTTGTTCTTCCATGAATATGTAGTTAGACTGTTTTAGTCTCTGCATGTAAACCATGGTTCATAATCTAACCTTCCATTACCATGTCTTGACATTTTATTAACAGTATGTAAGAGAAAGTTGTTGAGCATTCAGGTGTGTTTCAGAAGATGCTTTCAATTTCTGTTGGAACTTGAGATTGTTTTGGTACCATATTTTGTATCCTGTTTTGTCCATGCAAGTTATTAATGGGAGTTGATGTTTTATAAAATTAGTGAAATTCTTGGCTAGGCTTATAAGGGCCTCTGGGCCAATAGCCTAGTATCATCCTATGAACCTGTGCTTTAATGGCCATAGGTGCTATCATTACCTTGTATACTGCTGTATGTGGGATGCTTTAATGTCCATAGGTGCTATCATTACCTGGTATACTGCTGTATGTGGGATGCTTTAATGGCCATGGGTGCTGTCATTACCTGGTATACTGCTGTATGTGGGATGCTTTAATCGTCATAGGTGCTGTCATTACCTGGTATACTGCTGTATGTCGCATACTTTAATGTCCATAGTTGCTGTCATTACCTGGTATACTGCTGTATTTGGGATGCTTTAAAGGTCATAGGTGCTGTCATTACCTGGTATAATGCTGTGCGTAAGATGCTTTAATGGTCATAGGTGCTCGTGTTTCACTGTTGCAGTCATCACATTTGGGTTATCCTGCCAGGGTAGACCTCGGCCAGACCGAATACCAGAGACTTAGTATTTATGCGTCTGTTGCTGTCGCTTGAGGCCTGACGTCAGGTCGTCATTAGTATAAAGTAAGGCAGCCGACGCCATTACATCAGTCTTTCTTGCCGTGGAGCCCGAAGCAGTTTGCATGAGTGCCAGTTGGCCGCTACCTGAGTTTTCATCTCCGAATTGAAGTTGAAGTCATCTAAAGCTAAGTACCCCATTGGGGATCCTTTTTTCTTGCACTAACCAATGTCAGAAAAAGTTAGCAAATGTCTCGCCTGTGGAAAGTAAATACCACACCGAGGTTTCCACTCTTATTGCGTCAATTGTTTAGGCCCAGACCACGATGTCCCCCGTTGTTGCTTCTGTGCTTTAACGTCAGAATTATCCATCGTCGGGCCCTTATTGTAGCCAGATATTTTTGTTTAAGGCTTTGAATTCTGATATGGCTTCGGTAAGCCATCCGACAGCAGATCTTCCAAAAAACCCTAAAGATAAAGACAGAGACAGACTGCACAGATCCAAACCTTCCGACGACGCTTCCGTTAAGCTAGTAGTCAGTCCTCCGGTACTCAGTGAGGCGCTCTTGCAACCCCTAATGCCCAGTTCAGTTGATTCGCAGGCCACTACCGAGACCCTTTCTGAGTCTGATATGCCGCAAAACTCTTTTTCGACTAAGGATCCTGCGGTTGTCTCTTCCTTGTATGGGTCCAGAGCCAGCTTCCAAAGAAGTCCTACACACTATCGAATCTCGACACAAACTGATGTCTTCTTTCGCAACTAATGTTCTTTCAAAAACGACTGAGTTTCTTAGGCCCAGGGTTTGAACCACACCCAAGAAACCAATGACCTACACTCAGGCGCCTGCCACCTTGCCTCAGACTCAGATGCTTAAAATGGCAGAAGACCTTATCATGCTGATCAGGGGAAGGCAGGCTACACCCTCAAAAAAGGAAAAGAGATCTGTCCCCTGTACTTTTGTCTGAACAAGAGTCAGATGAATCTGATGCAGCTGACTATGAAGACATGCAAGCCCTCTCCACTTATGAGGATTCTGATGCAGAGGAATCCATTCCTTCAGCCTCGCCCCCAGAGGATTTTTCCTTTGGGGAAACTCTGCATACTTTAAGGGAGCATTTCCAATGGGAGACAGGACTACCCTCAGCCTAAAAAGAGACTCAGGGAATTCTTAGATTTCGGCAGCACAGACCCTTGGCCACCCCCCAGTCCTGGATATTGTGTATAATGTTTTACTTGAATCCAGCTTGACTCCTGATGCTCCCAGAAAACCAGACAGCTGCATTTGAGTCTCACCCCCCCCCGCTTTACCTCAAGCAACAATACTGACAGCTCAAATCTTCCCACGACTCATCTCTCCTTTAGCTTCCAACCTATCCCTACTACCCTCATCCGCGCCCTTCTCAAAAAACTTAAACCCACTACTCTAGCAGCCGACCACCTCCCTGCTGAGTACCTGCACTTAGCTGCAGATGTCATCGCTCTCCCAGTCTCAATCCTCATTAATAGATCCATCTCCGAGGCAACCATTCCATCAACATGGAAAATATCACATGTAATACTCTTACATAAAGGAGGTAGTTCCAGAGAATTGTCCAGCTTTAGACCAATAGCCATTCTCTCACCACTAGCAAAAATACTGGAAAAATGCGCCCACAAACAACTAATGTACTACCTTAACCATAATAAACTACTCACAGACTTCCAGCATGGTTTCAGACCTCACCATAGTACCACATCAGCTCTCTTATCTTTCACCAGTGTCATCAACCTTAATCGAAACAACAAACTATCATCAGCACTCTTTCTGGACTTCTCTAAGGCCTTTGATATGGTCAACCATCAGCTACTGCTCAGTACCCTGAAAGCTGTCTTCCTGGACCATCACTCACTACAATGGTTTCAGTCCTATCTAAGTGGTAGACAGCATGCAGTCTTATGGCAGGACAAAGTGTCATCCCATCTCCCAGTCACCCTAGGAGTCCCTCAGGTCTCTGTACTAGGACCCCTCCTCTTCTCTGTCTTCATAAACGACCTTCATACTACCATTCCAAATGCACACTGTATCCAATATGCTGACTATTCTACCTTGATTTGCTCTTCCACTTTACAAACAAATCTGTTATCCCTAACCCAGAATACCTTTGACAACTGGCTAACAAACTGACAACTCCTCCTGAATCCCAACAAAACCAAGCTGCTGCTTTTCTCACCTACCCATAGATCCACTCATCCATTTTTCAATAATACTAACCTCAAATTTCACACACATATTGACCACACTATTAAGTCCATTAACAAAAAACTAAGATCCCTTTACAAGGTCAAGCCTTTCCTCACCCCTTTTGCTAGGGTTGCTGTTGCACGAACCCATCTTCTCTCCACTCTCCTCTATGCCTCACCGGTATTTACTAACCTCTCTAAAGCTATCCTCAACAAACTATCCTCCTGTTACTACCATATAGCTAGATTTGCCACAGGTATGGCATACAGGACTCACCATTGCAACAACCAAGCTCAACTTGACTGGCTGGAATTTCCTTCCCTTTTGAAGTTCAACCAGCTTACAGTGGCACACAAAGTACTCAACCAACCTGACAGTACCCCAACCCTCAAGAGCATTATCAGCCTACATAATGCTCACAGGCCACTTTGTTTGTCCAATAAACTATCTGTCCTAACCCTAAAATCCAACAACACAGCAGGGGATTCCCTGTTTGCTAACTCAGTTGGTAAAATCTTTAACCAACTTCCTGCAACTCTTACCCAAGAAACATCTCTACCCCTATTTAAAAAAGTCCTCAAAATATACTTTAAAACTAACTGTCTCTGTCCCTGCCTAAACCCTGACTAACCTAATCCAACAACTTGGTCTTTCTCTACCTATCAGACTATTAGCAAGCCAGACAATTCTATTCGTCTGTTGTGTCATGTCATAATGTACAGTTATGCCTGCTGAGTTTAACCTTTCTGTATACTGGGACAATGCCCAGATATGTGAAGTGGTGAAGAAATATTGGCCGGTCCTTATGGAAGACACTAAAATACGGAACACAGTGGGAGATCAACCAAAATTTACATTTAAAAATAGGAAGAATTTAAAATGTTTATTATGTAATAAAGTAGGACGGACTAGTACTATACCTTCCTATGTCATGGGCACTAAGAAATGTGGACGATGTAAGGCTTGTAAATATATTAACACTGAACCTAATTTCATCCATCCTGTATCAGGCCAACATTTTAATTTTAAAGTCTCAGCCACATGCACCTCACAACATCTGGTCTACATTGCAACCTGTAAGGACTGTACGGCGTTTTATATTGGAAAAACAAACCAACAATTTAAAGAATGTATTTTAAGGCACCAAAGGGATATTATTCATCGGGATCAGCAAAATAATTTAGCAAATCATGTCATAGCCCATCCCACACATAATTTTGTTTTTCAGGTTATTGAATTAATGTCAGTTACCAACAGGGGAGGTGATATTAAAAATTTGACGGAGAATAAAGAAATTAAATGGATATTAAACTTAAAGGCACACAAGTCACCTGGGATAAATGCTGTAGTCCCTTTAAAACCCATCCTAAGAAACAGGCGTGTCTCAGCTAATCCAAAGTAAAGTACTCAATACAAGGAACATGATTAGTTCACAAAAAGGTGTGTGTAGATGGAAGTATCTGAATGGCTAGTAGTTATTTTATATTTTGAAACTAAGAAACTGAAATTTCATCGAACTGAAGAAGGCTAACAGCCAAAAGCGCTTTTCGTGTGTGTTTTACTAAATATGCTCACCAGAGCGAGATTTTTAGTTTGGGATTTATTTTAAAGCTTTTAAAGAAAACTATTATTCAGAACTTATTATTGTGAACTGGGAGCGCGTCAGCATAGCTGATGAGAGCCCTGTGGAAGTAAGCGTTGTTTTAAACTGTGAAATAAAAATTTTTTGTGGTTATAATGAGTCTTGGACTAATGAAAAAGGGCTTCAGTTTACAGTTTGAAAGCATTTGCTAACTTGGCATCAATCCTGAAGTTTTTAAGGGAACTACTAACCAAGACTACAACTTAAGAGTGAAAGGAAGTTAGCACAGCTGATGAGAACTCTATGAAGTAAGTGCTGTCTTAATTGCTAAATAGACGTGCTGTTTCACTACATTTTTGAAAAATCTTGGAATTTATAATTTGTTTCAAGAAATACGTACATACTCTTAACACTGTTATTTGTGGAGATTATTACAATACAGCGTTTCAGCTTGGTGGTAGATAAATTCTCTCTCATTTTTTGTTCTTGTTTGATGCACCTTTAGTACTTGGGATTTTTTAATCAAGTTTCTGTATACTGTAGCATTTTCCTATTGTGTTTTACATTTGTGAAATGATCTGTTTTATATTTTTTTCTCTCTCTGTTGACCTTTAGCATGTGCCAGTGTATACCTACTGTGTTATACCTTCTGAAATGATGCATCTACATCCTTTTGCTCTATTTGAATATTATTGTACTGTTATTATTATTTTGTGGAGCTTTTCTCCCCGGGCCTTCGCTGAAAATGGACATGTATCCAGTCGGACAAATGTAAAATAAATAAATAAGTAAAATACTATAGAGTCCCTGACTAACACAAATACCTTTTTAAAAATCCAACAGCTGACCCTGAGGTCATTTCTCAAGGGCCAAAAGGGATTAAAGCAACCTCTGCTAAGAATCCCACCCCCTCAGACAGGGATTCTCGAGCTTTGGACAGATGGGGTAAAAAAGTATACACCTCAGCTACCTTGCTATCAGGGCACTAAATTGTCAGTTCCATATACTGAAATTTCAGTAACATACCTTGGAACTCCTTAAACAAAAAATGCCTTCCTTTCCTGCTTGGACAGAATCCAAAGATTTACAAGACTTATAGCATTCTGCAAGTCAAGTAACTAAACACACTTTGCACTGTGGTTTTAATGCCCTAGAAGCTTCTTACAGGGCAGCAGTCTCCAGATCTGTCATTAGAAGACATGCATGGCTTAAGGAACAACCTCTGCCAGGCCATGTCAAATCTAAATTGTTGGCTGCCCCTTTCACAAAGACAACTTATTTGGCACTAAGGCAGAAGAGGTCTCAAAAATGGAAGAGAAACTTGAGTAGCGTAGTGGTTAGAGCATTCACCTAACATGCAGTCAATCACAGTTCAAGCCCCACAGCAGTCCATGCATTTTCCAAAGACCAATAGGTTCTGAACATTGTGTCTCAGGGATACAAATTTCCTTCCACACCCAAAAGGGTTCCCAGATCTACCACCAAATCAGTGGGCAGAGGCTCAAAAGCAAACCCTTTCCCTGCTGTCTATGAGAGCAGTAGAGCATGTTCCTGCAGAACAGATAGGCCAAGGCTTCTACTCCAGACCTTTTCTGGTACTCAGAAAAGAGGGTACCTGGCACCCCATCCTCGATCTATCCATTCTAAACACCTTCCTGGTGATCCCAAAATTCAAAATGCTCACCCTCCAGCAGCTGCTACCCATGCTCTCAAAGGACGCTTGACTAGCCACCCTAGATCTAAAAGAGGCCTACCTTCAGGGAGTCATGCAGGAAATAGCTCCGCTTCAGGGCAGGATCTCAGCACTTCCCTTTGGCTTATCCACTGCCCCTAGAGTTTTCACAAAATGTCTCGCTCTGGCCATTGCCTTTTGCAGACAAAGACATATTCAAATTTACCCATACTTAGACGACTGGCTTATTCAAGCACTCAGCCAGGAAAAGCTGCTTAAGCACCTGGCCTTTGTAAAGATCCTACTAGCCTCCTTAGGGTACACAATCAACAAAAAGAAATCCAAACAGGTGCCCACCCAAAGGATAATCTTCCTGGGAGCAAGTGTGGACATAGCATCCCAGATGGCATTCCTTACACCAGAGAAACAAATTTTCCTGACAACCTACTTCTCTCAACTATCAACCAGGCTCCATCTATCTGCAAGGAAGATCCTGCAAGCTCTGGGGTTCATGGCCTCCTGCATTCTACTCATTCCATGTGCCAGACTGCATATGAGGAAATTTCAGTGGTACCTAAAGATCCTTTGGTGTCAACACTCTCAAGACCAGGAAACTCTTCTACCTATAATTCCTTGCCTCAGAAAAGAATTTCTTTGGTGGGCAACAGCATGCTCCCACAACATGGATGGCAGGTGCATACAGGACCAATGGAACCCTCAGGAAATCCCTCTGCACATCATTCAAAAAGAAATGATGGCTATGCAGCACACCTTGATAGCTTTCAAACCCCTTCTCTCTCCAGGGATTCTCCTGATATAAAACAGACACCACCACTGTGATGTGGTACATCAACAAGCAGGGAGGGACTCACTCCTACCCTGTATGCAGGCTGGCCATGGCCCTTTGGCTCACAGCCTCCTCTATGCAGCTACACTTGATAGCACAATTCCTACCAAGCTCTCTAAACTCTCTGGCAGACCAATTAAGCAGAAACTTTCTGGACCCACATGAGTGACAACTCAACAGAAGTACCTTCACCCTAATAACTCAGAAATGGGGAACCCCAAAGGTCGACCTCTTTGCCTCCCACACCAACCATCAGCTCAGCAAATTCTGCACCAGGGAGCATCACTGCATGGCTTGGAAAGTGGATGCCCTGTCCTTCCCCTGGGTCAGTCTATGCCTTTCCTCCCCTACTTCTCATCCCCAGGGTACTGCACAAAATAAGAGAGGAAAAACCAAGGACCATTCTTATAGCTCCAGACTGGCTCCGACAACACTGGTACCCCTTGCTGTGCAGCCTGTCCCCACTGCCTCCATGACATCTTCCTCAAATTCCAAATCTCCTGACCCAGAGGGAAGGGGAATTCATGCATCCCAAATTGCAGACACTCAATTTGGCAGCTTGGCTTATTCCTTAACCCCGGACCAATCTGCCATCCTCAGTAAACAGGTTTTGGATGTTATCCATGAGGCCAGATGCCCTAGCATCAGAAAGTCTTATGCAGATAAATGGAAAAGGTTCTACACCTGGATCCAGGCTAAGGGAGCCAATACGGCTCAACCCTCCATCCCTCTCATCCTGGATTACTTAGCTGACCTACTACACAGTGGTCTCTCTTTCTCCTATATAAAAAATCATGCCTCTGCTATTTCTACTCATTTTCCCACTGAGCAGCCCATTTTCTCACATCCTTTGACCAAACAGTTCCTAAGAGGAGCTAGCAACTTGAGGCCCCCCAGAAGGGCACCAACACCATCTTGGGACCTTAACTTTGTCTTGGAAAAGCTCACCCTGCCCCTTTTTGAACCAGCTTCTTTTGCAGAGCTAAAATGTCTCTCCTGGAAGACAGCATTCCTTCTGGCTATCACTTCAGCCAGAAGAGTCTCTGAGCTGCAAGCACTCATGGCTGTGGAACCCTTCATCATCTTCAATGCAGACAGGGTATTCCTCAGAACTAACCCATCATTCAAGCCCAAAGTGGTGTCCAGTGTGGCTCTCAACCAATCCATTCATTTGCCCACCTTCTTTCCTAATCCCCAGAACAAGGGGAAAGGATTCTTCACTCTAGATGTGCACAGACAGCTCAGATTCTGTCTGGACAGGGCTAAATCCTTCAGAAAGTCTGATCAATTGCTGGTTAGCTTTGCTACAGGGGCAGAAGACAAAGTCATCTCCAAGCAAACTATTTCCAAATGGATAATACACTGCATCCATTTCTGCTATAAACAGCATGGAAAGCCTCCCCCAAGGGGGTCAGGACACACTCCACCAGAGCTGCTGCCACCTCTGCAGCTTTCCTAAGAGGAGTTCCCATCAGGGACATCCTGGAGGCTGCTACCTGGACATCTGTTCACACTTTTACCAAGCATTACCACCTGCCTCTCTTCTCTAACTCCAGGGCAGGGTTTGCCTCTGCAGTCTTGTAGGCCGTCCTACCAGCCCTTAGTTTCCTTGACTGCCTCCACCCATTTCTTCAGCTTTGGGAATCTACCCAAATGTGATGACTGCAACATTGAAACACGAAGAACATCTACATTTATGGTAAGTGTACACAACTGTACTTTGCCATTACTGGATATACTGCTGTATGTGGGATACTTTAATGTCCATAGGTGCTGTAATTCCCTGGTATACTGCTGTATGTGCGATACTTTACTGTCCATAGGTGCTGTCATTTACTGGTATACTGCTGTATGTGGAATAGTTTAATGTCCGTAGGTGCTGTCATTACCTGGTATATTGCAGTATGTTGGTACTTTAATGTCTATAGGTGCTGTCGTTACCTGCTATATACTTATGTATTTGAGATGCTTTAATGGCCATAGCTGCTGTCATTACCTGGTATACTACTGTATGTGGGATGCTTTAATGGCCATGGGTGCTGTCATTTACCTTGTATACTACTGTATGTGGGATACTTTAATGGCCTTGGGTGCTGTCATTGCCTTGCATACTGTTATGTGTGAGATGCTTTAATAGCCAGAGGTGTTGTCCTTACCTGGTATGTTGTTGTTTGTAGGAAGCATTAAGCACCAGATGTGCTTTGAAATGTCCCTTAGGTTTTAAAAATAAATCAAAAGTAGGAATTTTATGCATTTTTTGCAGTGTGTGGGGGTGTCGTATTAACTGTTGCCATCTTTTTTGATTCAGTGTCACACTGCTGCCTTCTTCGACACTCATGCCTGGTTGTCGCAGATCTTCTTTCATGCAATCCATCCACCTCTTTGCTGGATGCCCTAGTTTCCTCTTACCTTCTTACTGTCTGTCCCAAATCTTCTTCACCAGATTGTCTTTTGCTTTTCTGCATGTGTTCAAACCACCCTAATCTGATCTCTTTGATTTTTGTGCAGTTGGAGTTCTTTTGGCTTTTCTCGTATGTCCTAATTTCTTCATCTGTCCTACAGTATGCATCCTACTCCTCTTCTTGGGCACTTCATTTCCATCACCTCTAGCATCCTGATCTGCTCTGCCTTTACTGCCCAGGTTTCTGTGTACACCTTACTTTTCAGTTTCTTTGGCATTCTTCTGTCATTCACTACACCTGACACTCTATGCCAGTTAGATGCATTCCCTCTGATTCTGTGACCTCTCCATTCAGACTTCGCTTCTCAACCACCTCTCCCAGAAACCTGAAGCTGTTAACCTGTTCCACCATCTTCCCTTCTATCTCAATTCTCAGCTTCTTCTGATTTTCAGTTTTCTTCCCTTACCACTGTTTTATCTGTACATAGTTTCATCCCATGTGCCTTTAGTTTTGTATTCCATTCCACTATCCTTTGTTGAAGTTCTTGCTCAGAGTCTTCCTCTTAATGCCAGATCAGCTGTATACAGCAACTTTGTTTATCTGTCCCCTGTCATTGGGTCCTTGTACATAGCCTGCAGTAATTCTACTAATGTTTCTGGGACTTTGAACCACTGCAGTACTGCTTTCTTGGGAACTTGTATGCTTTCTCCAAGTTTAGGAATGCCCAGTTGGACTTTTTCCTCATCTCTAGCTTCTTCTTAACTATCTGTCTCACTGCAAACACCAGGTCAGTTGTGCTGCATCCTGATGTGAATCCGAACTGCTCATTTCCCATCTTACTTTCTACTACTCTGCATATCCATTTATCAGTCACACTCTCCTGAACTTTCATGCAGTTTGACAAGAGCTTAATGTCTGTCTACTGCCCACAGTTGTGGATGTCCCCTTTGTTCTTGTACTCTGCCACAGGTATGGTTATTCTCCAGTCATCTGGGATGCTCTTTTCTCCAGACTGCTGTGAGTACCCTCAGGAGCCATCTCTGTCCTGTCTCACTCACCATCTTCATCATATGTGTTGTGACCTCATCTGAGCCTGCTGCTTTCCCTGACTTCCTTTTCCTAAGTGCTGTTCTTACTTCTTCTATGGTGGGTTCCTCTTCTTCTCTCATTGCCGGCTGTGTCTCAGGAAATGTAGTTTCTGAGGGGTTTTCTTCATTCAGAAGGTGCTGGAAGTACTCCTTCAATCTGCCTTTGATGTCTTGCAGTCAGGTGAGAAGGTAGTTAAGGCATCCCTTAGGAAGGGTGTCTGACTATATTCTTAATATTTCTGTTTTTGTCTTGCAACTTGATATAGTTTCTTTGTTCCAGCTATTGAGTCACTTTCCAGAAGCTGGTAGACTGCCTCTGTTGCCCTGTTCTTTGCTATCACAACTCCTTTTTGAGGCTCTTTTTAGCCCAACAGTATTCCTTCTTAGCCTGGTCCATCTTTTCTATTGTCCACTTTTTCCTGCATTGTTTAATTTTCCATTCTTTGCTGTGCATCTGTCCACACCTGGCCACTCCTATCAAGACTTTAGGGTGGTTCCTTACTGGGATAGAATCCCTCTAATTCTTTAACTTTCTGCCCATTTTTAACACCTGATATTCAGTGTACAAATGAGAGATAATTAGGAAGTCATGCTCTTGAGGAAAGAGTTATTTAACAGTCTACTCCCTAAACTGCAGTCTGTGATAGGTGCTCAGAACTGCTGACGTAAGGTAAAGACAAGCAGTTCCTCTTTTCCTCATTTCCCATTTTAATTAATTTCCCAGTTTTTGCGTTTTCCTTAATCATATTTATAGGTTCATAGGTTAGTACTAGGCTAACTGCCCTTGCAAGCATATGCGAGCCATTGTAAGCCTAGCCAATTATCCCCTGTGAGACTCAAACCCTGCACCTTGTCTTTGTAAGGCAAACACCTTAACCACTGGCCCACCCTTCCGACCTAGGATGCAGGAATCAGGATGGTGCGTACCATGTAAAAGATATGAGGTTAAAACTTAGTGCAGTGGTCTGCAGCAAGGTAGACAGGTGCTGTATGTGGTCCTGTACCATCAGTGTTTCCTCCTAAAGTTGTTTGTAGCTAATGTCTAATATTGTATGAAGGAGGATTGCAATTGGATACCATAGTACTTCAGTGACCCATTACTGCATGGAAATGGAAGGTGAGCCCAGATTTCATAAGTGACAAGGCTGAGGAAGTTTCTGAAAATGATTCTGGCTTTATGAAATTCAGCTGCAGCTCTGAAAGGGATCTATTGTCCTTAAACACTTGTATTACATCTGAGCAATCCTTGAGCTGGTCTTGTTACTGAATATGCCATCAAGGCACCTCCCCCAAGAACTCCCACTGATGGAGATGAATGCATTTTCAGAATCGGATAATATTGAAACAGCAGGGTCAGGATTATACTTTGCCCTCTGTAACAGAATAGTCATTGTTCTGATACAGTCACAGTTTGTGTCACTTTTGACAAACTGTAATTGCAGTGAGCTAGTGAGCTTGCAAAGCAATAGTTGCAAGTCCTTAGTCAAGTTTGTAGTAGTAGTATTAGCAGGATAGGTGGAGTTTTGTTTTGCAGCAATGGTTAAGGTTAAGACCTGTAACTGTTAGTCACTAAGAGATCCTCACCCAAGTAAGGGATACTTACTCAGTTTAGTTTGAATGGTTATTAGAGAGGTCTTCTTAAAGATGGTTGTCTCTCCTTCTGCATGGTCATTAATCTAGTTATTGGAACTGAGAGATGGACCTTCAGCAGTTTATGATTCCATCATGACATCATCAGTGACATGAGTTTCCCCAGAAGGGAATACCTGCATAGCATTCCTAATTTCCATTTGTAAACTGGAGTGAATAACATGATGTTCCTTATTTGGGAGAGATCTAAACTTCTTGTATAGTTCCACAAATCCCATTGATTGTTGATGGGAACAGTCCAGTCGTGGTCTAGCTGACCATAATATTAAGCTATGGCTTTGCTGGTATTTATTGGGTCTACAATAGAGCAACCCCTCCCCCTTGAAGTTTAACTGCCCTTTCTTCCCCATATCGTTTAGAGACAGAAAGCTAAAGATTTGCCTGAGCTGCTTCACATAGCCAATATCTTAGTGGCTGCTTGCATCAAAAGTCTCTGCGCCCTTTTCTTAAGAAGGATGCTTAGCTCTGGCATGGCCCTCTTATCACATTGCAGCAATACTCTGTTCTTAAAACTAGATCTGATGTTGTTAATCTTCTTTCCATTCATCACTGATGGGTTTGGTTCTGAGCCCTTGGAACAGAGTCAGCTTATTACCAAGCTCGCGTCAGCCAAAAAAACTCTCAAGCTAAGTCTCTACCCAGAATGCCCTTCTCCCTGTTACCTCAGATCTCGTTTGCCATGTAGCCTTAGAGCCACGTTTCAGCCAAGCTCTCAGCTAAGTAAAATCTTTTTTGATTCTTGTGTAAAAGTTTGCGATATCTTCATGTTTTACTAAACATTTAGTATTTCTAGTGTCTCTTCTTTGTTCTAACTGCAGATTTTCCACTCTACCCATTCTTACCATTGGTAAACTTAAGTATCATTGTTGGTACGGCCTTTCTGCCTTACCCTTGTGGTATTTCTTTATACCATAGCTTTCTCTTCCCTAACCTGTTAGCCTTTTTTCAGGTTTTTCCCTCTCTTCTCAAATTCAGTGTGTTGTAAGATTGGTTATTTTCTGGTGATTTGTTGTGTTTTTGATCTGAGTGACTCCGAGTGACTCTATTATTGTTGGATTATACAGTTAGTGGTGGTGGCTTTCCTGCCAAAATGACGGATAAAAAGCTCTGGCTTTAAGCATTGTACTTCTTGTAAGGGCAAGTTACCTAACAGTGACTTGCATTATGATTGTGTATACTGTTTGGGAGTGGCCCACCTTTCGGTGCAACCTCCATGTGATATTTGTCAATGTTTCAGCCAACACACTCTTAATGAGCGCAAAAATAAACTCATTCTGAAGGGGGGTTTACTCAAGTCTCCCTTCTCAGAGGCCATTTCTGCGATGGAGGTCTCAACCCCTCCTTCTAAGAACAAAAAGAGATCCCATTCAGTTCCATCTTCACCATCGGATGATCAGAACAAATCTGGGAAATCTAAAGTCCCCAAGTTATCATTGGAGCATAAATCTGCCTCTTCGGCTCCGCCATCCTCAGCTCCGACCATTTCAAAACCTTCAATACCGACGCCTGTATTGGCACAGACCCTACCTCCGGCACCGACCATAGGTCCTACTACGCCTATTTCGACTTTGGCACCTGTAGCTACTTCGGCTCAGGGCACACCTTCTATTTCGACTTCGATTTCCGTTGTGGAACTGACCATTTCTATTCCCGAGTGCCACTTTGGCACCAAGCGTTGTACTGACCTCACTGGATCTAACCCCTTTGCTTCCGGTCTCGAAATTAGAGACTTCGGTGCCGGTAGACATTGCAACATGGACCCGATACACTCCCTCAGTAGACCCTTTTCTGGGCCAAGCTTATAGCTCATTTCTTGAAAAGTCCTGACTCCCAGTCTGCAGTATCCACTAGATCCACCAGGAGCCTTTTGGAACATTACGTGGTGCGTCTTGTGGACCAGCTGTTGGTAGCCAGGGGGATTCCATCACTTTCTAAAACCCATCCATGCTGGACTTGAGCTACCTTATCTACGGGCTCCATCTTACACTCCTCCTTCGACCATTTCAGTTCTGAAGCCTTCTTTTCCAACATCCTTCTTGGAACCCACTGCCTCAGTGCCTACGGTTCCCCTCACTCTGGCTCTGAGTTTATCCCTTTGGTCTTCGGTTTCTGCTGAACCAGTCCTTCCTCAATCTGGGTATTGGGGTATGGGCACTTCGGCCCGCGGTACGGTACCGACTTTCTCCTCGGTCCCTTCATTGGCTGCGTCCGTGCTGATCTTGCTTGAGGCTCCGTTCGTGGGGGTGGGTTCATCAGAGCGGGGTGTGAACCCGGTCCAGAGGTTGTCTTTCTTGTTCCAGGCTCCCATCCCTCTTCAGGCGGGCCTGCCCTCCGCACGATGGAGAGGGTTCTTGCTTCTGGTAGCACTCCTATGATGTTGGAATCCCTGTTTTCTCCCCCCTGAGCTGCAGCTGCCACAGACTCCCCCCGGGACACTGGGCAGAGAAGCCGCAGGACACCCCTGTTCAAGGTACCCACTCTTCCGAGTCCTCCTCAGAGACCCCCACTGAGGAGCCCCTTCAAAAGAAGATGTGCAAGGAAGCATATGGACTCACCTGAGGAGTCCTTAATGGAAGACCTGGATTATAATGATGGTGAAGGGTCCCCACGGTCACCTCCTGATGATGTCTCCATCAGAGACATCTTGGAAATGTTAAAACAGAGAGGTGACTGGAAGCCCTCCAATTCTTCGTCTGATGAGTCCGTGTTCCTGCAGGCTTTTCATGCCTGGCCATCTACCTCCTGGGTGACCCCACCTGCCGACGAACTCGTCCAGCTCGTCGTGCAGCGAGCGTGGAAGATCCCGGATTCCATTGAGGTGATTCCCCAGAGACTAGACAAAGTTCTGTCCCCTCCTGCTGAGAATCCGCATTGGTCCAAAGAGTTACCAGTTGATGCTATGGTGATGGCGGTGGACATGAAGAAGGACTTGGCTGAGGAAAGTCCCGCTGTTCACCCACCCAACTGGGAGTCTCGGGCGGTGGACAGACTTGGGAAGCGTGTTTTTGCATCAGGGACTATACGGTCCCTGAATTATTTGTCACATTTTACGAGGCTCCAGAGGGACCTGATCTCCGAACTCTCTGGGACACTCACAGGACAGTTGTCTGACGAGGTCAGGGACAAAGTGGCCTCACAGCTAGCAACCCTGGAATGAATATCCAACTCGTCCATGAGATTGCTCTCACATGTGACTGAAGGGGCTGCTAGAGCAGTAGGTTCAGACGTTGTTATGAGACGTTAAGCCTGGATGCACATCTGTGACCTCACAGATCCCTTCAAGTCTTTCTTTCTGAATGCTTCCATCAAAGCTTCATCCCTATTCACCTCCAAAGTGAAGGACACACTAGCCAGGTGCAAGCAAGATAGAAAAACTTTGTCTGCTGTAGACTTACGATTTTCCAACCCTCAACGTACCTTCTCCAGGAATCAGAGGAGTGGGAAAATGTGGTATAAGAAATCTCAGGGTCCTGTCCATGCCAGACGTGGTAATAATACTCCCAGAGGCAGAAGGGGCAACAATTCTGGAAGATGCCCCTATAGAGGCAGAGGGGGTCCTCATAACCTAGACTCCAGAGACTCTTTCTCTGGACAACCTTATCAGCGCTCCTGAGGGGCAGCCCGATTGCTTACCTCTGGAAGCAGTTGGGGGTCATTTCTCTCTGCACCAAGCTGCCTGGATCTCTATCACCACCAGTCGTTGGGTGCAGAAAATTATCACCAGAGGTTACACCATTCCCCTTTCTTGCCAACCAATTTTCCGAGGAAACTTCCCGACGTGCCACCCAGTTAAAGGGAAGCAGCAGCTTCAGAGGTTATAAAGCAGTCTCAAAAAAAGAGTCATCCAACCAGTCCCGCCAGACCAGCGTGGATCTGCATTTTACTCGAGATTCTTTTTGGTGCCAAAAAATACAGGGGACTGGAGAACCATTTTGGATCTCAGCAGCTTAAACAAGTCTGTCACCCAAACCAAATTCCGGATGGTCACGGTTCAGTCCAGCCTTCCCTTTTTAAGAGAAGGCGATTGGATGTGCTCTATAGATCTTCGGGACATGTATTACCACATCAAGATGCACAAATGCTCCAGGAGTCTGCTTCACTTCCGTCTAGGAGTCAGCCATTACCAATTCCGTGCCCTCCCGTTTAGTCTCTCTACTGTCCCCAGAGTGTTCACGAAATGCATGGCAGTGGTAACAGCTCACTTGAGACTTAAAGGATTCCGGGTGTTTCCATGTCTAGATGACTAGCTCCTTACTGCCCCCACCAAGCATCTTCTGGTAACTGCCCTACAACACACTCTCTGTCTCTCTCTCTCTCTCTGTCAAAATTGTTGGGAATAGCGATACATTGGGAGAAATCGAACCTTATCCAGGCCTAAAGCAGATGCCCTACGCTGACCGCCTTAAAAAACTCCAGCTATACTCTGTCGCATATCGTCTACTCAGAAGCGATCTCTGCTTAACATACAAGGCTATGTCAAACCCAGAGCTGTTGGACATGCTACACTTAAAGAAATCCCAATCCCTCAGAGCTACACGCTCCAGGGATCTAAACCTTGTCATCACAATAAACAAAACATGCTGGAGGGATAGGTTCCTGACCCAGGGACTCCCCAGACTCTGGAATAAATTGCCCATACATGTCAAGCAGAGTGCCTCTTTGGACCTCTTCAAGAGCAACCTTGATGATTGGATGGGAGAAAGGAAATTCATCCCAGGGATCACGTCAGTCGCCCTGCTAGACAGGGGTCCAGGAAAGTAAATAATGTGGGAAGAAATAGCCAGGGAATTGTTATGGCTAGGCTTGTATAGGCCCTAGGGCTGATAGCCTAGTACCAACGTATGAACCTATAAACTCAACAAATAGAGTTCATTGGAGCAGTGTTCCATACCCGGTCTTGTCTGGTGTCACTCCCTCTTCACAGGCTCCACCAATTGAGGCTTCAAATATGAGTGATTCTTTCTCAAACACTAGTCCCTGCAAGACAAGTTCTCCAAGCTCTGGGTTCTATGGCTGCATCAATTCCAATAGTGCCTCTAGCAAAGCTTCATATGCAAATTCTTCAGTGGCTTCTTTTGTGTCAATGGTTTCCAAACTGTCATTTCCTGGATTACAAGATTCAAATAACCAACTCCTGCAAGCAGGATCTGTTTTGATGGATGAGGCCAGACGAAGATCTTTGGAGCCGACTCTTTCAACCCTCCCAGCCCAGAGCCATTGTGACCACGGATGCTTCCCATATTGGGTGGGGGGAGCATTTTCAGGGAAAGACTCTCCAAGTCACATGGTCCACCTCAGAGGCCCATCTGTATATCAGTGTCCTAGAACTGAGAGCTGTGCTTTTAGCATTGCAGGCACTCCATGTGGCTCTCCCCTCCAGGACAGTTGCAATCCAATCAGACAATATGTCAGTGGTCTGGTACATAAACAAGCAAGGAGGAACCAAGTCCTACCCCCTGTGTCAAGAAGCCATGAGAATCTGGCAGTGGGCGATAGCTTCCAACCGCTTTCTGATAGCAATGCATATCCCGGCGAGCTCCAACGTGATTGCAGACAAAGTGAGCAGATGCATCCTCATGCCCCACGAGTGGTCCCTCAACCCCAAGGTGGCGTCTGTAATCTTCAGCCACTGGGGCCAGCCTTGCTGCGATCTTTTCGCTTCCCCATTAAACACCAAGTGCAGCAGCTACTTCACCCTACTTCCCCCAGAGGGGGAGTCACTGAGTGATGCTCTGATCCACGATTGGCCCACGGGACTTCTCTACGTCTATCCTCCCATTCCTCTGATCCCACAATTTCTAAAGAAAGCTCTTCGGTTGAGATGCAAGGTGATCCTCATAGCCCCATTCTGGCCTCGACAAGTTTGTTTCCCCTTTGTTCGGCCTCACCTAGTATTCCCACCATGGATTCTGGACCCTCTGCCAGATCTGATCACTCACCCCCAAGAGTTGAGTCACCTGAACCTGTCCACTCTCAAGCTGACAGCTTAGTTTCTCCACTTTTGCTAGTCGCCAGGCAGACTAATCTCTCCTCACCTGTTTCAGACATCATTCTGGCCTCTCACAAACCATCCACCAAGAAGACTGTATCAGGATAAATGGAAAAGGTTTTCCATTTGGTCCAAGGATAACATGCTAGACCCGTATTCGGCTCCAGTTGCTGCAGTGCTTCAATATTTGGCTAAGTTTTTTGATAACTGAGCTTCTACCTCTACAGTACATGTACATCTAGTGGCAATTTCCAACTTCCACAATGGTATAGATGGCACCCCTCTTATTTCGTTAAGTCTTTGCAATGCGTTCCTCTAAAGGACATCTCATCTTAGGCCTCCTTTAAGACAGCCTGTAGTACCATGGAACCTTACTTTAGTTCTAATGTCCTTGACTCAAAAGCCCTTTGAGCCTGCAGCTAAGTGTGACCTAAAGTTTTTGTCTTGGAAATCTTTGTTCCTGGTTGCCATTACCTCTGCCAGAAGAGTTTCGGAACTGCAGGCATTGTGTTCCAAGAGGCCCTAGCTGGTCTTTCACAAAGACAGAGTGTCACTTCGAATGAACCCATCTTTTCTTCCCAGAGTTGTTTCTGAATTCTCTGTTAACCAGTCTATTGATCTACCAGTGTTCTTCCCGAATTTTGCCAATAGAGGGGAGAGTATTGCCTTCACACTTTAGACGTACATAGACAATTAAGGTTTTACCTAGACAGGACCAAACCTATCCGTAAATCGGAACAGCTTTTCATCTCCTTTTCGAGACCCAAAATGGGAGAGGCTGTTTCCAAAGTTACATTATCAAAATTGCTAAGATACTGCATACGTGTCACCTATTCTCTCCATAATGAATCCATGCCAAAAGTTAAAGCCCACTGCATTAGATCTATGGCAACTTCTATAGCTTTCCATTCCAGGGCATCCATGGATGACATCTGGGCAGCAGCTACTTGGGATAAGCCTCATACCTTTATCAATAATTACAAATTGGACCCAGTCTCCAGGGGGAGAGCTGCCTTCGGCTCAATGGTACTCAGGAATGTTCTTCCATAAGGGCCGCCCATGGACCTCAAGGTAGCTTGGGATTCTGTCCCATCAATGGTGAATGGAAAGAAGATTAACAACACCAGATAAAGAAGTTATGTCTTATCATAATGTTTCATCTGTGTTGTTCATCTTCTTTTATTCATCACTTCCCACTCTCCTTCCCCCACCAAAGGCTCCTGGGGGATACTTTGGGTCTAAGTGGTGCACTAGGGTACTTGCGTAGAGGTGGCCTTGGCTTTACTTCTTTTCTTAGCAAACTTGATCTGAGGTAACAGGGAGAAGGGCATTCTAGGTAGAGACTTGGCTCGAGAGTTCTTTTGGCTGACGCGAGCTTGGTAATAGGTCGACTCGGTTCCAAGAGTTCAGAACTGAACCAATCAGTGATGAATGAAAGAAGATGAAAAACTCAGATGGAACATTACGATAAGACATAACTTCCATTTTTCATACATCACTTAAGTCCAATCACTTCCCTTTCCAGCACTTACTGGCATGCACCCTCCTTTTCATGAAAACAACTTTGGAAGACACACAAGAAGCCCTCAGTCTTAAATTCAGGCTGTCCCACCAGATTATGTGACAACACATCCTGGGGTTTTATCTGCAGATAAGATAGTTGGTCTGGTCTTCACTGCGTAGAAGTCTAAGAATGGTGTTAACAAAAACTGAGAATGCTATGGTAATCCTTCAGCGAGCATAACATTACTGCCATATCCTTCACTCTTTTCTGCAAATTGGCAAATAGGATAGCATCAACAAGTCCAGTGTACTGTGGAGAAGTGTGTTAAACTTGGCTTCTGTGGGCTTAGAATTCTCCAGAAGTCCAGTGGACCCTCTTTACTGATCAGTTTCCTCAGCATCTTCTGTGTTTTTTATTTTACTTTCCTTAAGGACTGTCTGTTTCTAAAATTCCACAAGAATGATGTATAGTCCCCCATGAGGTAATGTAATATTCTTGTTAATTGCCTCCACCAGCTGAAACAGAGAGGTGAAGGAGGTTGGGATGTCCTTTCCCTACTGGGGCCACATACTGTAACCAGTACAGTATTCCTTTTGATGTCATAGGTATGCCTGCCACTCATCTGCCATTTGTAGCATGCTTATTCAAGTTCTCACAGAGCTTCTTGATTTATACCTTGCCTGATAGCTCAGCAGACGCACGGCGTGAATACAGGTCACTTCTGTTTTTTTGCAAGAAAACAGTGTCAGCTTTTCCCTTTGGAATGTACCTGTAAAAACTGCACCACTTGCAGGATGTTTAAATATTTACTGCTGACACAGAGATATTTAACCATTTTAATTTGCCGCAAGATATTATTGTGTTACACACTGGTTGGTCCACCTAGTGTAGTTAGCAGTCTATCACTGATTAACAGAAAAAAAAGTATCTATATAATAGCCGTCAATAATTGCACTACATAATGTATATAACTGTTTAATAGCTGTCAGTAATTACACTACACATAATGTATATAACTATTTAATAGCTGTTCGTAATTGTACTACATAAGGTATATGTCTATGTTTAACTAAATAACAGTGTAAAGCTTGTAACCATGCCTATAAATAGGTGATGTTCCTAACATTATATAAAGCAATAAAGTAAGAAATTCTAAAATGTAACCTGCAGTAGTCTTGCAGGTAACCAAATCACCCAATGTCAATAACATGACTGAGAAGTCTCATTAAGTGTCTGAGTCTCTAGACTGTGCAAAGAGAAAAGTTTCCACTGTATGCTTTCTGTGGCAGATCAAATGGGATTCTGATATACAGGTTCTAGTCATTTGCACTGCTTGGGCTGATGGGCCATGCAGTCTTTGACTTACGGATAGTAATAAACTTACCAAATTAAGTAGTTTTCTTATAACTCTTCACTTTTCTTTCTTATTTTCTGCTTTTGAAATGAGCTGATGTCATGGATTGAGCAGCCTCTGGCAAAGCAGTCTGCTAAATGGCATGCATGTACCAAAGCTACCATATTCCTTTAAATTTCCTTGTGGTAGTAACTTACATGGAGTAGGCAAGATGCAGATGTGTTGGGATTCCTCCCAAATAAAACTTTTTTCTTCCTAAGCAACAGGTAACGGCAAGTCTTTGTCAGCAATGTTCTTGAAATGTTATTTGGTAAGGTTTGGATAGGAATAAGGTGCCAGCTTCAAGGTTTTGTTTTAACTGTTCAGTCACCAGTCCATGATGGCCCATCAGCTGTTCTATAGTTCAGTCATTCAGGTAGGTCACTAGGCTTCTTTTGATATTGTCTTATGATCTTTTCCTGGTCACGTGTGATAGCTAGGAGACTTGGGCTCCTTAAACTGATCAGGCCTTTCCCAGGTAAGTCATCTTTGATGCACACTCTTCAGTATTGTCTTTATTTCTAATGGGCAACTTGAGCACTGAGGTGCCTGACTCCAAAGGTGCCAATTTGCCTGTTTTTCTTTTTCAGCTTAGGCAGTGCTAAGGTGTGTTGAAGCTTAGCCTCTACCATTGTACTAGAGAGTTGTACACTTACTCAGGTAACTGAAGGCTGAATCAGTGTCGTGATAACTTAAAGGTCCCCAAGTCACCCAGAAACCTTACTTCTTACAGCACCTTTAATTACCATTAATTTAATTACCATTAACTAAAGCAACAGTCATAGGCAGTTTGTATCTCCGGAAGGTAAGAAGTCAGAATGCTGCAATGTTGCTTGCTCTTTTTCCCCCTCTCCAGCCCCATTTAAACAGTGTGTGACACTAAACTAAACACTCAGAAAAACCTGTTACACTGTTACAAACTTGTAGCTGACCTGTTTTGACCTTTTAATAAGTCTAATCCCTTCCTTTCTGTGAATTATACCACATACTTATCAAATATCCTGTATTGCTGCCTGACCAAGCATAAGACTGTCCAGTCAGTAGAATCATATAAGGAATGTAAATCGTGTATTGGCCAGAGTTTATGCTGTAAATTGCTAGTGAGTGTGGCAGAAGTTAATGTCTGAATCTTGAAAAAAGTGTGAAACTTATAGGTAACTTTGGAAAGAACATTTTCCTAGACAAAGTTGAGTTTCCTTAACAGTTTGTGATTATTTGTCCCAGTAAAATGATTATTTCCCATTTGGAGAGGTGCATGACAATAGATAGTGTGCATGCATATATACCGAGGTGTAATTTTATTGTTTCTACAGTTGCCCCATTAGTGAGAAAGTACCTTTTACAGATCAAAGGCATGAGATGCCACATTATATTTCCACATTATATACAAGTTCATTGTATGCAGTGGCTGCTTTCACAAAAAACAATAAATTTATATGGAAGTAAGATGTTTAAAACTAACTCACTTTTCACCTGACACACTTGAACTTGCAGGAGTGTGGCTGATAAGGGCTTAACATGATGCAGTTCTGGGGCAGATGTTTCACGTCTTGGCTATATGTAGGGTTTATTTATTTATTTATTTTACTTTGCAGTGTGATTTTCCACAGTCTGCTTTTTTGAAGTGTAGTACTGGAAATATGTTTGCTTTGGAAGCAAGTAGTATCTTTTTTTTTTGGGGGGGGGGGGGTATGGATACTCAAGAAAGTCACCATGTACATGAGAAGGGAAAGTGAACACAAAGTTGTCACATTACAGACATTTTGACATCGGGAATATTTAATTAACAGTAATGTTTTTCAATGAATAATACTTTTGTCAGGATGTCCATTGTGTTACTTAAAGGCACTTTACATTTCTTTATTTTAAAATATAAAAACTGAAGAGATTTTTAAATGCTTCTAATGCACTCCACAGCCAGAATGCATATCCTTCATTTTGGAGCCTCCTGTTTTACAGTTTCATTAGGTAGGTTTTTACCTCTGGATTTGACCTTTAGTCATATGAGTATCATTGCCATAGCGTAATGGCTTCCTGAATGCTTGAACCAAGATTGTAAGAGTTTTTCAGCATTGTGATTATCTTTCTGCCTAGGTCATGTAGTTTGTTATGTTTTGTAAGGGTGCTGTGATTCTGGTAAATGTTATTTCATTAAAAAAGAGACCAGCATGCTAGGGAAATGGCTTGTGAAACAAAAAAGAAGGCAAAAAAAAAGATTAGTACTTGTATCATCCAAATGTTGCCTGGTGAACTCTTAGTGGCTCCTTTTCAAATCCGTAGAATATTCCTAGTTTGATGGCTGTGTACGAGTGTCTTGTGTATGAGAAAGAGCATTAAGCCATTTAGTCTTTTAAGTACCTGATTTACTATAACTTTGTGGGAGTGAGAAACAAAGTAAAATTGCACATAATTTCTGATAGTCGTATGTCAAAACTAGAAGGATTTGAAATTAAGTAACCACTGATTTTGAAGACTTAACTGTGCATTTTTTCTTATTTCCAGAGGAAAAGCCTGACTGCTCCAAGGCCCGCTGTGAAGTCCAGTTTTCTCCCCGATGTCCAGAAGACTCTATCCTTATTGAAGGGTATGCTCCTCCTGGAGAATGCTGCCCACTGCCAAGCCGATGTGTCTGTAATCCTGCTGGTTGTCTGAGAAAAGTTTGCCAGCCTGGCTACCTAAACATTATGGTGTCTAAGGCTTCTGGAAAACCTGGAGAGTGTTGTGACACATATGAATGTAAACCAGGTAAGGGAATGTCCCTACCAGTCTGAGCAGCAAAGGATAGTGAAATTAGTAATTGTACATACTGGAAAAGAAAAGTGATAGAGGTTTCCTGCACACATTGTCAGTTTCCTGTGTGAAGTTTTTTTTGTAACGTAGTTTTAATTTTATTTCTGATACTGCCGTAGGTAGCTTTATTCTTGACACTTTTAAATTGCCAGTGTTATTCCACTGTGAATGAAAAGGTCATTGTTATCTAACCCAAACCTCAAATTGTGTGAGATGTAGGACTGATGAAATTTAAGATGAACAGGGTAATTTTACAGCTTCAGGACCTATGGTGCTTCTGACCATTATCTACAGGATGTTCTAGCACAGCCAGCCCTCCTCCAGAAGAAATAAGACATCAGGACTCAAGTTTTAAAAATGTACTTTAGTGGATTAGTATTCTTGTCAAAAATCTGATTCAAGAGTGCCACACGTTCTTAAAACATTTTAACTCCTTGAGTAGTTATCTCCCATCAGGTACCTATGTTGTCTTGGGAGTATTGTCATGTTGACCAAGTCACAATTTCAGCTTCCAGTCCAGTCAAGCATCCATGATAGTCTTTTAACAGCATCTGTAAGTCACTGAGTGTATGAATTCCCAGCTGGCTGCATTCAGTCCTGGAGAATTTATGTTTTGTCTGTAAGTCGTTGCAGAGGATCAAGGCTTTTAGCTATTAACAGGATGCTTCCTATAGTCCAGGGTATAGGATTTGACTCCTTCTGCATCTCCTTGCGTACCACGTGACTCTTGAAGTTGTTTAACCAGGCTGTGCTCCCATGTTGTCCCTAAAGAGAGGCGCAAATAAACAAAATAAAAAAAAAATGAATTCCAGTCTTCCTTGTAAGATTAGAAGCCCCCAGATTTGGAAAGGTACAACAACTATTATCTGATGTTTGGGAATGTTATTTTTTTTTTGACAGGAGGAATGCTATACCACCCAAAGACCATGAGACAGCATCATAAAGAAGTGCTGAACAGTTCATCATGAAACAATCACAATGGGGTCCATGACAGTAGATGTAACTCTCAGGGAAGAATAGTCATATTTAAAGAAGCTCATGTTTCCATTTTTTTTTTTCATAATCTGTTCTTGTTTGTGGGTTGTTCACAGTATTTGCTTAAATCCACACATTTTTGTTCATTTAGTATAGGATGCCTGCCTGTGATTTACATTATGTATGTCTGTGTAAGGATGTAACAGATTAATGTATCAGTTTGGGAATGAAGTCAATGTAGGCAGTAGACTGTGGTTCACTTCTTGTATTTAAACACTATCAGTTGCTTTCTAGCTCGTAATCCATTTGATTATTCCAATATTCAAAGATGGCTCCATAGTGTGATTATGTCTGGCTACAGTTGTTTACGTTGTTATCAATAACTAGGTTTGTTTATAGTTCATAGGATCATAGGAGTTACTAGGCTAATGGCCCTAGGGCCCTTACAAGCCTAGCCAAGAGTTTATTTCCCAAAAGGAAACTTCAGTTAGCACCTGTCGCCCCTGTCAGTGAGGGACACAGGTGGAACTCCTGGGAAGAATTTGTGGTTTTCCTTCCACTCATCAAGGGTGCACTTGAAGAGTGTCAGCGATGTGCTCTGTTTGACAGGTATGGGAAGTCTGTTCCAGAGATGGGGCAGCCTCTGGGAGACCAACCTGTCTCTCAACTAGGTTTTGTTAATGTCACATATTAGGTTCAGGCCTTTTGAGCGGGTAGTGTGTGAGGAGTTAGACTTACGGATATAGAGCATCTCGAGTAGGGCAGGGTCCAAGATTGCCTTATAGGTGAGACACCATCACTCCTGAGCAATCTGTATATTGAGTAGAGTGGTAGTGATTTGAGCCTGTCTGCATAGGATAGGTGTTGGAGGCCATGGATTCTCTTTTGTGAGGTATTTCAGTGGCCGTTCCAGCTGGTGCAGATGTTTAGAGAGGTGTACACCCCAAAAGGGGCATTATACTCAATTATTGGTCTAGTGAGAGAGGAGTACAGAGAGGTAATAACCTCCTTTTTTCTGGATGTAGTCTATTTACTTATGAGATGAACCAAGTAAAAGGCTTTTCTGACCACTGCCGCTACATGATGGTTGAATGTGAGGTTGTTATCAACCTGAGTGCCCAGGTCTCTCACCACAGGTTGTGTGCTTAGGGGGTTGCCGGTGATGTGGTAATCAGTAGGGGTTGTATTTTTGCTAGATGGTATGATGACACATTTTTTTGCATTTAGCTTGAGGCCATGATTTTGGCACCAGTCATTAGTTGCTGTGAGACCCTCTTGCAGTATGTTAATATCGTTTGGGGAGTCAATGACAGCACCCAACTTACATTCATCTGCAAACTCAGTCAGCCACAGGCCTTGTGCCTGTACCTTCGAGAAATAGGTGCCAAACAGTAAGGGTCCCAGGACAGATCCCTGGGGAACTCCACTAGTGACAGGTCTGCTATTGGAGGTGGAGGTGTCTATTTTGACTTTGAGGATCCTGTCGGTGAGCCAGTTGGCCACCCACCTGAAAATATAGGGATTTACGCCAAATTGTGTTAGCTTTTCGATCATGCCCAAGTGGAGGATTGTGTCAAAGGCCAAGGTAAGCTGTATGTACTGACTTTCCCTCATCCAGGGCCTTCATGACATTCTCAAAGAAGTCAACCAGGTTCAACCCCTAAGATTTGCCCTTGACGAATCTGAACTGGGTGGGGTCAAGTGCTTGGAGATTGCCTATGTCCTTGTTTGTGAGATCCATAATAGTACGTTGCATGGCTGTACAGATCAGACTTGTCAACAATGAGAACAGAGGAGGTGCAACTCTGCATTTGTATTTGTATTTAGTTTTTTTTACTTTTTAACTTTTTACCCCAGACCCTATTTTTATCCACAACCACAAACAAGAAATCAGACAGCTGAGGAGAAAGAGAGAGTGCGTCAACAAACTCCTTGAACCAGGACTGAAATGAGCTGCTTTGTTAGTTAGAAGCTACTGGAAGCATGTGCCCTGGTCTCTGCCTAAGAGCACAGAACTAAAGGTGTATGTCCTTCGGTTAGGACTTGAACTTAGACCCATCTGTATTAGGATTGCAGTTGCTGTAACTATTAAAATTTTAAAGCAGATGAGACCGGCAAGCATCTCACTGTCCTGCATGTTTGATTCACAGACAGACAGACGACTGACAACAGAGTAAATGAAACTACACATTTATGCTTATATTTATTCACATTGCAATGTTGTTGTTTTGTTTTATTTTTTCAAATAAGAGGGCTGGTCCCCAGACCCGTCTGTACCCATGCTTATGGCTCAGTATGGAGCTCACACAGAATTAAATACTGGAAGACCTTCCTTCCTCCAATATAATGCCCAAGTAGATATACACAGGGAGAAAAGAGAGTGCATCAAGCTCCCTAAGTAGGAGACAAACTATGGTATCTATTGGAAGCTTTTGGATGCATGGCCCCCTAGTCAAAGCATAGGAGCATAAAGCTGCAGGAATGCATGCTGCAAGCTAGAACCTTCACATTATCATTCTGTTTGGTCTAGCCATTAGGCTATGCTAGCAGGTAATGACTGGCTAAGCTTTGGCAGCTTCATCTCTCTCTCTCTCTCTCTGTCTCTCTCAGAAGTGTACCATTCTCACACAAACAAACTAATGACAAAAGATGAATTACAACTACTCATTCATGTTTATAGATATCCATTTATTTATTTATTTACTTTACCAACTTTAATATCCCCAGCTCACTTCTTATCAACAACCAAGGCTTACTATATGAAAGCTTATACAGAATTAAGGGTAGGAATTTTTTTCTTCCTCCAACACAGCATGCAAGCAATCAAACAAAAGGGTGATTCCTTGAAAGAATACTCAAAATAAACTGCTGTATCAAGTAGAAGCACAGGCTCTAATGAAAGATTGAGTCCAGCACTGAATCATCCCAAGGCTATAAAGATCACCATTGCAGTTGCCCTAACCTATAAGCTGTTGAAACAGTTAAGAACTGGTCAACATTATTATCTGTTGCATGCAGATGAGATTCAAATATAAACAGATGAAGTACTGGTATACCATATTAACTATTTTTTTGCTTTTTACCAATTACGTATTCTGGTCCCTAGAGTCCTTTTACCCATAATTAAACTCATTGGGGAGCTCTTTCAGAAGTAAATGAAGGGATACCTTCCTTGCCCCAGCATAATGCTCCAATATTCAAATAGGTAAGGGACTTATAAAATGACTGTACAATGAGTAACAGGTTGATTAGTGCTTTGACAATGTGTTTGAGAAATTGTTAAAAGAATACTGTAAAGTTATCAGTTTGGGTAAAATTCAGTTACTGGATAGGACTTAAACTACCTGAAAGCCAGCTAATAAGACATTTGAGAAAATAAGTGAAAATCAACTAGAAAACGATGGAAAAAATCTTTGCCTGGGAAGAATCTTGCAGGAGTTTGGCAGAAAACAGTTCAAATGTAAGCTTATGCTCATAAGTATTTAAAGTAATTGACTCACTGGAAGAATATATAAAGGCAAAGGACAGAAGGCTGGAAAATTAGAATATTTAACTAGTTACTCAGATGAGCAGATAAAACTGCAGAAATCAGAGTCTGAAATGAAGGGAAGACTGACTGAAAATATTAAAGTCAGAGACAGAGCATGCAGAGAAAAACTCATTTTTTGTACACCAGAAAAACTCGAAGAAATAGACTGTATTCATTTAATGAAAGTACAGATGAGCAACAGGGGTGGTGTTTATGGGAGTGTTTGTTAATTGAAAGGGCACATTGTGTATATGCTGCAAGTTTGGCCGTCAGAAAGCAGCTGAGATTTATGATGCACTCATAGCAGCAAAAAAAAAGCTGCTCCTTAAAAATATATTACAAACTGGGGACAGTAGAGTATTTGTGTGAGATGATTATTTGTTGCATACTTGGCAGAAGAAGAGCAAGTCTAGCCTGGTAATCCTGGTAATCTTGCTGTTTTCACAATGTTTTTGCCAGAGGATCAAAGGCAGTTTTGTATGAAAAAACAGGCCAATGAAAACAGAGAATGTACAACTGACAAGAGAGAGTTTTTTATTTCAGTAAAGCCTTTTCCATGTTCGAAAGGAAAATGCTTGAGCAAAAAAAAAAAAAAAAGCCAAGAAGCTGACTAGAAAACTCAGGATTACATTGGACTTAAACCAGGGACTAGTGCTGGGAGATTAAGTTAAAAAAAGACCAGCAACAACACAAGATTAATGAATAAATGGGTGAGCTTTTAAAGTTATCAGTCCCATTAGACATTAGATGTAGTTCAAACATATGAACTGTGGTTCTGCAAGAAGTGGCTTAAAAATACCTGAATTTTGAGTGTGTTAAACTGGTGGGTAACGTGTAAAGCATAATCTTTCACCTTTGTCACTAATGCTTTGAAGAGCACTAAAGAGATTAAAGAAGTAAATGTAAGTAAAATATTTTTTGTCTTATTAATATTTGTATAAAAATTCATGATGTAAATTGCAAATTATATTGTAAAACAGTTCTGTATAGTATGCAGACAGATGTATTTTAAATGTGAGGTGGGGATGAGTTTTATTAGTGACTGCTGTGTATGCTAGTGATATTACAGAAAGATTGCACATTTTTTAATTATGATGTATCCGCAGTTGAGACTGTAACAAGATAAAAAGGCTAGAAAGAATCAAGCTAAAGAATATAATGTTGAGATCTTAGGTTGCTAGGGGTGTAAAAGTGTATTGATCATGTTATATGTAGAATTAAAAGATAATTTCCCCTAGTGTTATAGAGTTGGGTATCTAGATTAATGTCTTTAAGCTCTAGGCAAGGGTACTTTTAGGAAAATAAGATTGAGAAACAAAAGAAAAGTATAAGAAACATGAAAAATGTCTTTCTTTCTTTATTTATTTATTTATTGTGTTTGCAAAGTTGCTAGCTTTTTTCCAATTACTGTAACACCAGTTTTAGTTAGAGACCAGGAGTCTGCATGTGTAAGCAATTAAAATCATGTCAGGTCTGAACAATGTGTCCTGAACAAAATCTACAAGGGTTTTTTTTCTACATTTGCAGCCTTACTAGCTGTTTCTATTAACACCTCTTTTAGTTGGAGAAAATATGGTTGCAGGTACAAGCAGTTATATTCATGAGGTCTGAATAATGTTTTTTGAGTCAAATGTGCAAGGTTCAGCATTATGAACCTTTAAAGTTATATGGGTATGCAGTTCAAGGAAACAAATGAAGGGTTGAAACTGTTCAATATGAATAGTTATACAAGTAGTTGCCTTCATAGCAGTCGTGGAACTTTAGTACCTCAATACATTAAATGTAGCAGTATATAGTTTAGTTTTATTTAAGGTGGAATAGTTCACTTCTTAAGGCAAACGTTAATGTTTGCTAAAACATGCATGTTGCTTTTCATATCTGTAAGATGTGATTAACACTTTTACTGATCATACAGGAGATTTACTTTTTGCTTGTACTCTGTCTCTCTTGTCCTTTTCAGAGCTTTGGGAAAGAACATTTTAATTTTTGTGCTTTCCCACATTTTTCTTAAAATGCTGGGAACACTTTTTATTTTTGCTATCATTTCTTGGTGCTGTAGTGGTTGTGAAAGACAGACAGGCTTGTTAGCCTATCGGGGGCTGCAGGAAGTACAAGTTGTGCCTCTGGTTGAGTGGCTATTCATGTTTCATGTCAATGCAAAGAATGGTATGGTGGGACACTACCTGATAATCTTGAAGATTTGCTCAAGCTCAGCTGTCTTTCAACACGGTTTGATTTGCAGCTTGAAGGTCTCACTGTAAATAATAGAGTTTACTTGTATTCTTATCTGATTATACTTACTGCTGTACAGTACTGCTAGCATTTTATCCCTGTGGGTTCTAGATCTCAAGTTACACTTTTGTTTTTGTTGAAACTTGTTGCATTGTGCGGTTGTTACTGACATACAAGTGTAGTTCCATGAACATGAACCGCTATTTAAAAGGGGCTGTTTTAGAAGCAGCTTATAGTCACATTTGGCAGTCATTTACTGAGCAGTGTGGCCAACTTAGTTTTAATTACAATATTATTTTAACTGATGTGTTGCTTTGTGAGGTTGTTGCTGAAATAGAGGGCTAGTTCAAGGGCCATGAACAGTATTCTAAAGGGACTGTTTTCTAAACATTGCTATCATAAGCAAATTGTAGTTGTACAATGTGGCCTTATCATTGTGCTAGCTTGTAGTTGTACATAGTGGCCGTATCATTGTGCTAGTTTGTAGTTATACACAGTGGCCTTATCATTGTGCTAACTTGTGGTTATACACAGTGGCCGTATCATTGTGCTAGCTTGTAGTTATACATGGTGGCCTTAGTATTGTGCTAGCTTGTAGTTATACACAGTGGCCTTATCATTGTATTAGTTTGTAGTTATACACTGTGGCCTTATCATTGTGCTAGCTTGTAGTTATACATGGTGGCCTTATCATTGTGCTAGCCTGTAGGTATTCAAGGTACACTTATCATTGTGTTAGCTTGTAGTTATACAAGGTAGACTTATCATTGTGTTAGCTTGTAGTTATACACTGTGGCCTTATCATTGTGTTAGCTTGTGGTTATACATGGTGGGCTTATCATTGTGCTAGCTTGTAGTTATACACGGTGGCCTTAGCATTGTGCTAGCTTGTAGTTTATACACGGTGGCCTTACCATTGTATTAGTTTGTAGTTATACACTGTGGCCTTATCATTGTGCTAGCTTGTAGTTATACATGGTGGCCTTATCATTGTGCTAGCCTGTAGGTATTTCAAGGTACACTTATCATTGTGTTAGCTTGTAGTTATACAAGGTAGACATATCATTGTGTTGGCGTGTAGTTATACACTGTGGACTTATTGTGCTAGCTTACAGTTATACATGGTGGCCTTAGTGTGCTAACTTGTAGGTATACAAGGTAGATTTATCATTGTGTTAGCTTGTAGTTATACACGGTGGCCTTATCATTGTGCCAGCTTGTAGTTATACAAGGTAGACATCATTGTGTTAGCTTGTAGTTATACATGGTGGCCTTATCATTGTGCTAGCTTTGTGACAAATATGCTTGCTACTAACAGTAATGACAACATGGTTTATTTTACTGTTTTTAGTTTATAATCCCAGTTAGTCAACTCTTGTTGTTTTATATCACTGCAACTATAATCACTGCAACTATAATCCTGGTGCAGTTCTGGAGGCATACATTTTGAATTTAATTGTGTATTTGTTTAACATTGTTTGCTGAAACATATTGCTGCCTTGTGCTGTTTTTTCTTAGTGGAGTTGTAATGTTGTAGGTGTAATTCAGGAACAGTTTATGAGTAATTAAACTAACTTTTTATCATCAACTGTTCATAGATATATTACTGTTGTTACTTCTTAGTTAGTGTCATTTTATGATCACTTTATGAGAAGTTAGAAAAAGTGTCTTTCTATACACAATAACTGGTTCTTTTGGCTGCAATATTAACTTTGTATTAGCATATATAGTGTCATTTAGTAATAGCATTATTACCTTACACACAATACCATCACCCAGAATGATACCACAGTACAATCAGAAAATGATCGATTTCAACAATTTGCTAGGTTTCTGGTGTCATTCTAAGGGGATCCAGTATCTGTCTGCCTGGGATGACATGGCCTATATCTATCACCCCTGGGCTTCCGGATACTGGCCAAGGCTCTTGCCATCCCTATAGTGCCTTTTTTAGGTGGTGTTCCAAAGACCAGATTACCACCATAGCAGCTACAAACAAATGCAATCTGAGGGTCATGCTGCTCAACGCTAGAAGTCTAAATCTCAAAATGCACTTGCTCGAAGCACTCCTTAAAATGGAGAACATCGACATTTATGCTCTAACAGAGACCTGGTTCAAGACAGCAGAAAATACCCCTGCACTACCAGACTATAACTCATTCCACACCTTTCGGCCCCAGAACTTGGACTGAAGCTCCAAAGGTGGTGGTGTTTCCATATTCATAAAGGATGCTCACACCTGCACACTGGTAGCCTGACATAATGCATCAGAGATACTTCAGGTGCAGCTAACATTGGGTAAGGCAACGATTCAGGTCATAGCCTGCTACAGATCCCCAACCATGTCCCAAGACTCACACTCCACGTTCCTAAGCACCCAGAGAATATTAGTGTCCAGTCTAACACTCTCATACTGGGCGACTTCAGCTACCCCTTCATTAACTGGGAAAACTACTCATGTAACAATACACTTGCCCAACGTTTCCTGGAATTCATTAATTCCAATGCACTGGACCAGCTCGTTCTTACCCCCACTAGAGGTAGCAACATCCTTGACCTGATCATTAATAACATGGGGTGACCATTGCTCTACACCAAAAGTCAACTCCTCCCTGGTTAGATCCAACCACAAACTAATCAGCTTGGAGATCCACTTCCCTCACACCTACCCCACAAAGGTAACCACCATGAAAAACTTTTCCAAAGCTAACTTTGGGCTCCTAAAAACAGAGGTGGCTAACTTCACAACACCCATGCAAATGGAGAATAGTTGCATGACCGTCGAATCATACACCAAAGCACTGTAAGAACACATACACAAATGCATGGATCTCGCCATATCCAATAGAACCAATAAACTCTCCTCCAAAAAAGGAAGCCAATCTGGTGGTCCCCTGCCATAAACAAAGTTTACAACAGAAGGAGGAAACGGATGCGGAATAAGGTGAAGTCCCAAGACTGGAAAAACTCCCTTATCAGCCTCAGCAAAAAAATTGAGATCCCTTATCAAATCCACTAAAGATAGCTATGAAAACAGAATTGCAGCAGATAGTAAAGACAACCACAAGGTCTTCTATAGTTATGTAAAGAATCTCCATGGCAATACCCAGATTTGCTCTGAGCTACTGCACAATGGTACCTCGTATACCGGGCCAAGAGATATTGCCAATATACTGGCCAACAGATTCAGTGCCAACATTACCACTCTCTCCCCCACCAAAGGACCAATCACAATACCAGTAGATTGCCAGGCACCCAGTATTACTGCTGCACAGGTTAAAACATCACTGTCCAAGGCCAAGAATACAGCTTCTATGGGACCTGGCAGTATCCCCGGCTGTGTTCTACATGAACTACAGCATGTACTGGCACCTCACCTGTGTGCCCTGTTCAATCACAGCCTCACCTCAGGCTTTGTCTCTACTGAATGGCGCGCTGCTACAGTCATCCCTCTCCACAAAGAAGGAGCAACTATAGACCCTGGGAACTATCACCCGATTAGCTTGATGAGTCTGTTATGTAAAGCTCTGGAACGCATCATCATGGACCTAATAAACAAGGAACTCTGGATCCCACACAGTTTTGTTTTGTGAAGGGTAGATCATGCCTGCTCAACCTGGTTGACTTCTTTGAGTCAGTCACCAGAGCTGTGGATGAAGGCAAGGCAGTTCATACAGCCTACCTTGATCTGGCCAAAGCATTTGATACCATTCCCCACTCAGAATCATAGTAAAACTCACTAAGCTAGGCATCAACCCCTATATTACTAGGTGGGTTGCAAACTGGCTTACAGATAGAACCCACAGTGTGAAAGTAGCTGACTCCAAGTCAGACTGCTGACCAATCACAAGTGGAGTCCCACAGGGTTAGGTCCTGGGTCCTCTCCTGTTTGGTATCTACTTCTCTGAAGTCCAGGCCAATACGAAGGGACTCTGGCTGACAAAGTTTGCTGATGATTGCAAGTTGGGAGCTATTATTAACTCCCTTAGTGATGTTGACATCCTACAGAAAGGCCTCACCGAGACCAACAACTGGTGTCACAACCATGGCCTTAAGCTCAATGCCAAAAAATATGTCATCATCCCCTTTGGGAAAAATATGGTTTCCATGAATTACCACATCGATGGTAGTCCACTGAACCCAGAAGGTGTTATAAGAGATCTGGGAACACAGGTTGACAGCAACCCCTTTTTTGACCACCACATTGCCACTGTGGTCAGAAAGACCTTCTATTTGGCACATCTCATTACTAAGGGTTTTGCATTTGGAAGAAAGACGTCATTGTCTCCCTCTACTCTTCCCTCATTAGGCCAGTCATCAAGTACAATGCCCCATTTGGCATGTACCTCACTAGACACCTGCAACAACTGGAGAGGCCATTACCTCACAAAGAGGATACTAGGCCTTAAACACTTGTCCTATATGGACAGACCCAAAAAACTCCAACTATTCTTTGTCTCATATCGCCTACTTAGAGGCAATCTCTGCTTGACTTACAAAGCCATGTCTGTCCCAGCTCTGTTAGAAATGCTACATCTAAAGAAATCCCAATCCCTCCGCATCACACACCCAGAGACTTCAACCTCATTACCACAATCAACAGAACAAACTGGAGGGACAGGTTCATAACCCAGAGACTGCCCATGCTATGGAATAGGCTTCCCATACATGTCAAGCAGAGCACCTCACTGGCCGTCTTCAAGACAAATCTTGATGAGTGGATGGGAAATAAAAAATTCACACCGGGGATCACTCCAATGGCTCTACTCAACAGAGACAGTGGGAACTAAGGTCGAGTGGCATGATGCCAGGGTAATCCTATGGGCTAGAATTGTAAAGTCTCCAGGGCCATTAACCTAGTATACACCTATGAACATATGAACCTGTTCCTCTTAACTGTTGGTTAAGTATCTGTTTGTCTCCTATTCAGTTAATTCATGTGCCATTGTGATAGTGGAAAATACGGATTCACTTAACTCTTATGTACTTGAAGACCTATTGGAAAATAACTATTTACAGGAATGTATAATTTGTGTGGAATATTTATTAATGATTTGCTCAGTATTTCCTTTAAGTGTTGCACTAACTGTAGTAAACTCAATGAACTTGTATCTGCTGTTGGATTTTAAAATCTTGATAACCAACTCAGTTGCTCATGTAGCAAGTGAATTGCCATTAGAGCAGTTTCAGACTTTCTCTCCAACAGGTAAGATGAAGTAACACTTAATTTTGGTACATCTGACTTTAGCACTATGACACAAGTTGACACTTCATGCATCAGTGTTATGAGAAGAAGGCAGTCATTAAGTGCTTAACTCAAGATGACATGACTCTTAAACTTAATGTTACTATTACAAATAGCAGTTGTGGTGTCGTACTAGGTAAAAAGGGCAGAAAGAAAGTTAAAATTAAAAGCAGGTCAAACCTTATTATTCATTTTTATTCTAGGAAATAGGTAAATGGGGAATACACAAAAATAAAAAAACTAAAAATGAAACTACTGATAGAGATGAGGCTTTTATTAAAGTACTGACGTGAGTAATAGTAGTGAAATGGAGTGTGGAACTGATGATATAAGAGTATAAATGAATGAAGTACTGGCGTCTAATAATTCTGACAAGCTTCTTATTGCTAAAAAAGCACTTCTTATTCCTGACTCACCCACTGATGAGTTGTCCCTTGAAATTGTTGAGAAAACCAAAGATATTGATGAAAATGTTTTAGGAATTAGTAATGTGAGCATACAAGAACACATTAATATTAACACTGCTGACTCTCAATGTGGTAATAACAACATCCCTACTATTCCACAGATACTACTATATCCTAAGGTCAGAATTAAATGCCTGAACATGAAGAAAGGAATAGGATAGACCTAGTACATAGAGCTGTGAATTGTGTATCAACTCAAGAGATCGCAAGCCTGGGCTTACAAGTGAATAGCGAAATTTGTCACTTTAGTAATCAACCTTCAGCACACTTTAAGGAAAGGAACAATATTTCTTGAAAGTGTAATAATGCAGATTTGTTAACCATTAACTAAGTGAAAAAGGCTAAACATATGTCCTAAAAAATGAGTATAGACCCCGATCTTGTCAACAACGCTAGAGATCTAAATCATGAAGCCATGAATGATTCTGATGTTAATCTCTGGACTGACAGCTGACGATAAAGCCACTGACCATCAGCTAATTGTCTTGGAAGACTCGGTGCTACAACCTACAGCTAGAATCTTGAGTAAATTTAATTAAAATGAGTTGATTGTAAGTCCACTTCTTGGATTGATGTTAACAGATTTATGCAATCTGTTTTCTATATTACTTAATGTAAAGCCAAAATATAATAAAAGTCTTTTCATGTAGATACAAGATGGCGTACATATTACTTGAATCGTGAACAATTCAATACCTGCTATGCTTAAGACAGCAAAAAGATCCTCAGTTGAGCTTATATTTAGTGAAATTATTCCTTCTCTAGAGCGGAATGATTGTATTTTCACTAAGGCTCTTAACTTTAAGATTTGGTTAAGACAATTATACCTAGTTGTCAATCTCGAGTTGGTTACTTATTGGAAAGATTGCTTGAATTGCATCAGAATGTTTGCTACAGAAATGCTTCAGTTGAGCCATTGTAGGTCAGAGTTTGTCTCCAACAAAATCATAGAAAAATGCAAGATCATAGAAAAATGTAAGTATTTTTTAGAGTTTTGCAGATAGAAGATATTCTAAAGGCTCCACACTTAACACAGAGGACCTGATAAAGTTATAAAGTGCTTTTATTGTAATTCTCAGAGTTGAGCTAACAAACATCAAACATTAAAGGGTATTATCCTAGTAACTGATAGTTGCTGCAATTGCAGAAACATTGAATACTTGAGATGTCTTTTTCCCTGGTTGTATTAAATATGAGTGTTTACATCAAGAAACACTGGGGGTCTTTATTTTAATTCATTTAATTAGTGTGTGTTATACCCAAACTTCGGAACATTTTCTGCCCAATTCACTCAGCTGTATTCTTTTTTTATTGTAACCCAACTTTAGATCCAGTGAAACACTAGGACTACCTAACAAGACTGGATAATACACTGGTGCATGAAAACACTTCCTTACTAGGTGATTTTAATTACCTGGATATAAATTGGGATAGGTTGACTGTTAATATCCTTCACTTAAAGCAGTTTGCCAGTATATGTTTCATGGACTGCAGCAACTAGTCTTAGACAAAACAACAGTGATTAACATATTTAACTTTATTGCTACAAATGTTCCTAATTTTTATTAATAATATGTCTGTTTTACCTCTCCCAAGAACATAATTCCATCAATTTTGAAATAAAAAAATCAGAAATAAAATCAAATGTTGACTGGAACTTGAAAATTTACCAATAGGATAGAAATTATGGTTATACAATTCTTGAGGCAATTTCTTCCAAAGACAAAAGATCTGCTAGTAAATTTCCTTTTGGTGGACCTAGGAAGTAAAAAGGCTGTATAACAGACAAACAAACAAAATGTGTACACTTTTAAAAAGTTTGCCAGCTGTAGAAATAAAGAAAAAGATTATGAATTACATCAGTTAGCGATTTGAATTAAGGAAAAGTTGGCATATGAGAAATCCATTTTGAAAAAAATAAGCGATTTGAATTAAGAAAAAGTTGGCGTATGACAAATCCAGTTTGAAAAAATTCTGCAAGTATATTAATACAAATCTAAACAAACAAGTACAGTCAGTATATTGAAGGTCAGCAGTTTGTTGATTTATGACATAGAGGTAATTGTAAATTAATGTAACTATTCTTTTAATAGCTGTAGAAATCATATTATGTGAAATGATGTTGATACAGAGTATAGTATGCACTCTGAAATTTAACTTTTCTTTATTAGTACAGTCTCCATATTTTATTTTCTGTTGACTATGTATATGCAAGCTCAAGTTGCAGCTTAAAAATATGTTGATTTAATAACAAATGTTAAAAAAGAAAGAGTGTATCATCAAACTCCCCAAGTGAGGATTCAAACTACAGTACCATTTAGAAGCTTTTAAATGCTTCAACTTAGACTCAAATAGAGGCCCTCCAGCTGATTGGTCATGTTGCTTTAACTATTAAGGCACTTAAGCAGCTGATAATGGGTTGTCCTTTTGGAGCTTCACCTGTAATTATAGATCCAACATAGTGAGAACAGATGAAACAGCAAGTCGGTTGCATATTTTTGTTTATTCATTTGGCTACATTTTAAAATTCATGTGGAAAGGCTTTATTAAAGTTCACATTAAATGTGTGTATAATGCATATTACAGCTTCAGATGTGCAATCACTTTTCTGTGGCTTTAGGAAATACTTTTGTTATGGTATTCTATCACAAATTAACTTTTAAATGTTCATTTAATGTGGAAGATTTCTAGGAACACCTGTTGTCATGTTTAGGCAGAGACTTTCACAACATATCTGGTGAAACAGTTGTAGGGGCAGTGATAACATCTGTGAAAAGCTAGAAGCCCCAGTGTGTTTGACACACACACACACACACACACACACACACACACACACACACACACACACACACACACACACACACATTTTTGTTTTCCTAATTATTATTTTATGTTTTTTTTTTCTGTGTAGTGCATCTTGCTTGGATGTGTTATTAATTGCTGTGCTTGGCAGAATTTTAAAAGTTAATTTTTTGTAAGAATACCATAAACACTTTTTAATGTTAAAGAGGGATTTATTGACAAAAGCTACAGCTTGCTTTTCATGTATGTGGAATCTTTGCATGTGATCTTTAACTATCTGCAGTTTTTATCAAGTAATTCGGCTGGTTTGGTTTCAAGACCTGTTTTTAACTGCAACCACAACTGATTATGATGCTCCATTTCACTGCAGAATCCGCAGGTAATCAGGCAAACACGAGGAAAGGAGAGAGTGCATTAATGACCTCAACAGAGGAGGACTCAAATAAGCTCCTCTGCCATTGAGAAACTTCAGGATGCACAGACCCTGGTCATAGCCCAGGAGCACAGCATGGTGCAGGTAGGACTTGAACCAGTTTTCAGGTACTTCATTAGCAATGTAAGTATCTAGAATGATAATTTGGAGTGCCTGGGTCTGAGTCCTGGTTGAATCATGTACTTCATTAATGCTGTGTTCCTAGGCTTTGACCAGGGACTGTACTTCTACTTTGTATAGCAGCTTATATGAGTCATGGTTTAGGGAGTTGTTTGTGTATCCACACTTTTTGTCTAATTACTTCTGTAGATAGATAATGAAGTACATAGACAGACTGAAGAAAGTATGTCTAGGTGGAAATATAGGGGATTATGATCAGGTCTTCCATTATAACTGGCTTATTTTGTGTTCAAGATAAGGATACCAAGATTCACCTCTCTGCTTGAGAGGCAAATCTTGGCATCCATGTTGAGAATGCATAATAAAGGTTATGATGCATAATAAAGGTTATGACTAGAGACCCCAGTCATAATTCTTTGTAGTGCATGGAGCTTTACCTGCCAATAAAACACTTACAGAACACTGTCATATAGACAGCAGCAGGACTATCAGGTTACTTCCTTGTGGAGTCAATGGGAGAAAAATAAGGGACAGTTTTTTAAATGTTGGTCTGATTCATTTAAACAGCTAATGGAACATCAGGTTTTGCATTGATATGCAATTTCTGAACAATAAGAAGAGCAAAAATGTATTTCTGGCATATTTGACTTACTGTCATTCTTAGTGAGACAGAATACTCGAGGACGGTTGAAAGACAATGAAAATCCCTAGCAGAAGACCCAATCATGAGTGCTTAGAGGGGGGTGTAACAATGTTACAATTGGTTCTCATGCTATAGAAGAGCTTTACAAGGTTACTTTTTCCTGATATTGGAGTGTAATCATATTGCACCATGTACTATAAATATGTTACCCAGCATGAAAAAGTGAACGCTTGTAGAAGTGCATTCAGAATGGTGTTTTCATGCAGCTGTTTTCAGTTATAATGAAAACAGAAATGTTATTACAGAAAATAAATTAATTAATAAATCTAATAGAATGACACTGCCTATAAGTTTTTTCCCACCGTTTTTCCATTGCCATCTTTGGGTCTTTGAGGAGCAACTGGTGTCTCTGGGAACACTTTGTAAATTATGAAAGCTAAGGCACAATTCAGCACACATTTGATGTGTCTTATCCTCTTCAAATTTATTACTGACAGATTCCCACAGTAACATCTTATGTTTTGCTGGGCTTATCACACATTCTGTTATTTCTTGTTATTTAGTACTCAGTATCAGGATGCTTTATTGTGTCATTTACAATCTGTTCCTATGGGTCTGATTTGTGGTCTCCCAAAATTGTTGCATCAGATTCAGATAAATAGTAGGAGCAGGGGAGACTTTTAGGAGCGGTCTCTCTCTATCTGTTATTTGATTACCATGGTTAAATAATGGAATATGATATCTTGTGTTTCATTAGTTCTTAATGCAATTGTCAGTGTTTTTTATCTGCATTTTACAGAACAACCACACAGTATTAATGCTCTAGTCTTCAAAGGCCCAAATTTCACTACCGCATTGCAGTTTACTAAATAGGACTGAGTCTGACTAGCTTATTTACAATTATTTTTTTTTTAATAATATTCTTTGACTCTGCCTTAAATTAAAAGCGAACTGTATAACAAAAAGTGAAGGAGAACATCGGTGACCGCGATGACAGAATCTTTCACAACCACTGCAGCCAGTAATTAAGAATTCCAAAGGGATTTTCATCAAAATAGTAGACAGAGAGCTCGAAGATCAGATTTTGCATAATCAGTTAAATGTCAAGAACATGCTAAGTGCATTTGGTGTAAAACTCTAACTAATATGGCTTCTGGTAAAGTGAAAACTGTAGCCATGTTGCTAGTAGTAAATATAGAAGCATGATGTCTGTGACGAAATCTGGAGAAGGAGTTGCAGGCTGTGTTACTTAGTCTACCATCTGTGACTAATATTAAGAAAATGGTTTATAGGTTTATACTAGACTAAAAGCCTAGCTGCGTAACCCAACCCAGTTTTGTCCATGAGTACCTTGGACAGCTATATGGTGGGATATGTTAGTGAGGAGGTAGCTAGGGGTTATGGGGGTATGTTAATTTGGGATTAATTTACTTACTATCAATCTCTGTACATTAGAGACATTGGGAGCCAGACCAGGGGTGAATTTGTGATTGATCATCCAGTGATCAAGGTTTCATTTCAAAAGGGTCAGGGATGAACTCTGCTTCATGTGGCTAGGGAGCCTGTTCCATACTGCGGGATTCTTTGAGACACATATCCGTCAGCCCAGCACATTCTGTTCATGTCACAGGCAGAGTTCAGCTCCTTGGATCTAATGCTTCTGGTGCTGTTTGTCTTGTGGATGTGCAAAAGATCCATCAGGGCTGGGTCTGAGGATGCCTTTTATGTAGGAAACTTGAGTACAGAGATAGGACAGGGCATTCATGCACTGAATCCTCACTTGGGGAGTTTGATGATGCACACTTTCTTTTTTCAACATTATTATCAAATCATCATATTTTTAAGCTGCAACTTGAGTCTGCATATACATACATCAACAGAAAATAAAATATGGAGACTGTACTAATAAAGAAAAAATAAATTTCAGAGTGCATACTAGGCTCTGTATCATCATCATTTGACATGATATAGTTTCTACAGCTATTAAAAGAATAGTTACATTAATTTACAATTACCTCTATGTCATAAATCAACAAATTGTTGACCTTCAATATACTGACTGTATGTGTTTGCGTAGATTTGTATTAATGTACTTGGATTTGTCATGTGCCAACTTTTCCTCATCAGTTGATAGACTCTCAACAATTTTTAATTCAAATTGCTCACTGATGTAATTCATAATCTTTTTTTATTCTTGCAACTGGAAAACATTTTAGAAGTGTTCATTTTTTCTTTTTGTTATACAGCCTTTTTAGTTCACAGGCAGATGTGCCATGCTGATAGACTCCTACCCAAGAAGACTGAATGCTGTAATTAAATCAAAAGGTGCTTCAACAAAGTATTAGTTTAATGGTGTGCACACTTATGCAACCAGCTTATTGTACGCTTTTTATTTTTTATATTTTCCCCTAACAGATTTGTTTGTTTTTCAATTGAATTGTACAGGTTATAGGTCACATTAAAGGTGGGAAAAGGTTTGAAATTATTTATTGTGGTCTCATTTTTTTATATCACAAAAACCTGTGATTTTAACAGGGGTGTGTACACTTTTTATATCCACTGTATATACTTCAAAAGGTCGATGACCGAGTTAATCGACTTGCAAAACATTGGGACCAAATGAGCGAAAGTCTGTTACTCGAAAGCTTACAATAACGAAATCCAGAAGATCAAACAATACAAGTGAGCAGAAGTCCGGTCTTCTGTTAGATTATGAAGGGCATCTCTTGTGCACAGCCCTCTTCAGGTCACCCCACAGATTTTCTATTGGATTTAAGTCTGGGCTCTGGCTGGGCCATTCCAAAACTTTAATTTTCTTCTGGTGAAGCCATTCTTTTGTTGATTTGAATGTATGTAATTGTCATATTGAAAGGTGACATTCTTCTTCATCTTCAGCTTTCTAGCACACACCTGAAGGTTTTGTGCCAGAAATGACTTGTATTTGGAACTGTTCATAATTCCCTCCACCTTGTTAAAGCCCCAGTTCCAGCTGAAGAAAAGCAACCCTAAAGCATGATACTGCCACCACCATGCTTCACCTTGGGGATGGTGTTCTTTTGCTGATGCAAAGTGTTGTTTTTGCACCAAACGTACCTTTTGGAATTGTGGTCAAAAAGTTCACCTTGGTCTCATCAGACCATAACACATTTTCCCACATGCTATTGGGAGACTTGATGTATTGTTTTGCAAATTTTAGCCAGGCCTAGATGTTTTTCTGTGTAAGAAAAGGATTCTGTTTTGCAACCCTACCCCGTAGTCCAGACATGGAGAATACGGGAGATTGTTGTCACATGACAGTACTTGCCAGAAATTTCTGTTGCTCCTTCAGTGTTGCTGTAGGTCTCTTGGCAGCCTCCCAGACCAGTTTTTGTCTTGTCTTTTCATCAATTTTGGTGGGACGTCCAGTTCTTTGCAATATCACTGTTGTCCCATATTTTTTCCACTTTTCGATGACTGTCTTCACTGTGTTCCATGGTGTATCCAATGTTGTGGAATTTTTTTTGTACCCTTCTGACTGACATCTTTCAACAATAAGATCCCTTTGATTCTTTGTAAGCTGTCTGCTAACTATAGCTTTTGCTGTAGCAGGCAACTGAGTAAATGTCAGGAAAATCCTATTAAGACAGCTGAACTTTAATTGATGGCAGGTGTGTACCCAAGAAGACTGAATTTTGTAATTAAATCAAAAGATGCTTCAACAAAGTATTAGTTTAAGGGTGTGCACACTTATGCAACCAGCTTATTTTGCATTTTTTATTTTTTTATATTTTTTCCCTGAGCAGATTTGTTTGTTTTACAATTGAATTGTACAGGTTATAGGTCACATTAAAGGTGGGAAAAGTTTTGAAATTATTTATTGTGGTCTAATTTTTTATATCACAAAAACCTGGCATTTTAACAGGGGTGTGTACACTTTTTATATCCATTGTATATATACTTATCACTACCCAAACTGACTGTATTCAAGAAAAGAAGTAGCAAACACAGCTCAAATATAAAATGTATTAAGTAACACAACAAACACGGTAAGCACTTTCACATCTAATTTGGACGCTTCTTCAGACTTCTAGAAAATCAAAACATGACCTGCTATTTAAATTGAAAGACTTACTCAATTAAGCATTCAGTTAAAACTTGACCTTTCAGTTCTTAAAATTAGTAAATACCTATAAACTAAATATATAGGAAAAAAAATCATTTAAAACTTGGACATAAAGCACTTAATAGCATCTCTTTCACTAGTATAACATTCAATACATTACATAAATCTATTATAAGAACATTCAAAATCTTTCATTAACTCAAAATAAAATAATATATAAACATGTGTATAATATTGCATTACCATGCTAACGACTGTAGATTGGACTACCCAAACTGAGCTGTAGCATTCTATGTAGTTGTGTCATTAACATGTGGAAATTGAAAATTTTGCTCTTTTATTTATTAACTATTATATTAGTATCAGGAGTTTCATCTATTGAGATACTCCCGTGAAGAAGTGTTGATGTATACACATATATGTGTGTGTGTATACATATAGATAGACAAATAGATATACAACTACAGTATGTGAGTTTAGTGTGTAACTATCCTTATTGCATTGTTCTGCACATTACTGTGTGCTGTATCACTGGAAATAGGTTAGTTATACTTCATCAGTTACTGTAATATTAGTTAACAACAGGCAAGATGACATGCCCACTCAAACTGTTATAGTTCATATATAAAATTCACTAATTGTAGTTAGCATGAGTAAACACACGCTTCCTAGAATATGACTTTGTAATGTTATTTACAACAAACCTTTATGTCATGTCTAGCTATACTGTTCATACTGGGCTGTTGCACTGCTGTTTGATTAATTTTCATTTTTTTAACAAACCTATATAAATTAGAAAGACACCCTTGTCCGAAAAGTTAGTCTTTATAGACATTATTTTGTGTTATGTCTCCAAAATGCTGGTTCAGACATTGTACCCTCCCATAAATAACATTAAGTTGCTGTCATAAGAACAGTTATGGGTAACATATCAATTTTTTTAAGTATAATTAACAAGGGTAAACTGGAATATTCAGACCTGTAATAGTATGGCTTCAACAACATATTTATATGAGTGTAAGGTTTTTGACCACTGAACCTGCTAACAAACAATTTGTACGTCGTCGCTGACCTACTGTTTAGGATGAATGTAATTTTTAGTGTCTTGTTTTTGGAAAATATGTCACAAAACAACTCATTTCGTAAAATAACTCATTTTGTACTGTCCTATAGAACTTTCCAGTCTAGCCATTAAACCTGTTCCTGGCATTACACATGTGTTCAGACACCTCTTACTAGTAGGTCAAATTCTTTCCTCCCATTCATCCTCAGGCTTTCCTGAAGTAACAACATCCCTTAATTTAACATTACCTTTTGTCTTTCTTTCTTTCTTTCTTTCTTTGCTTGTTGTTGAAGTATTTTCGTGGGCTATTCTTTTATTCTTTTTTCCAATGACTTCATCTAGAGTAAGAAGGTCAGTCAACACTTTAGCATTCCAGAACATCTTAATATTACCTGGCAGCCCAATACATGGCAACCCCAGTCTGGCACATAAACAGCTTTTGTTTCATAATATTCAGATTCTACCACACAATCTGTTTTTTTCTCATTCATGTGGAAAGGACACCTTTTGTAATTGATTCACCAAAAAAACTTGTTGAATAATCCAATTTAATTTTATTATTTATCTACCTTAGCTTCTTGATACATGGATTGACTTGGGGAGGCAATTGATTTCAACAACACTCATGTCTTCTGTGAGTATAACAACAAGCACTTGTAATGTTCTACCACCTAACAATTCCAGTCCCTTCTCACTCATCCCTCACTACCTACTATACAGCCTAACTCATACATTCACCCCCCCCCAATCTCTTCTCTCTCACTCTCCATTATGTAACCAAACACATCTGCTCTCCTAATCCTGTACTTTACTCAAACAACTATATCCTCATGCAATATAGTAAATGGCAAACCTGGATTATAAAATCTCTATAAAGCATCTTCCTTTAAGAACCTTTATAGTCAATACACACGACACCAAGGCCTTATACAGCTTACACCAACTAAACTATTCACCAAGTTACCATAAAACTTCCTGTCCGACCATATCTAGCAACCATTACCAACTAAACTCTGACCAGACTTACATTTTTCTTTGAACAAATCCTATTACCTGTGTAACTGAATTCTAACCTTCTACAAAAACTATGCTAATGTATACATTCTACATTGTAAATATTTCTCTACAAATTGCATATTATGCTTGTGTTATTTCTCCAGTATGTCTGTATAATCCAGTAACTGTCTTATCGATGCTTAACAGTCAACTGTATTTATTGTGTGTAAAAATCTCAGTGTTCATGATGGAGCTTTTCTTCCTGGGCCTTTACTGAAAAGGAGCCTGTGTGCCCAGTTGTACAGATTCGCCTAACTATCTAATGAGACTAATGGAATATAATTTAGCATTTTAGGCAACTTTTGAGATTAGTGTGACTGGGCAAATGTAATATTTGTCTCTTTAAGAGCTCTTATTGTTTGTGCGTTATGCCTAAGAGGTATAAAGAAAACAAAATTTTGTTTCAGCATGAAAATTGGCTGCTTATTTTATGATATTGTGTAGAAAGTTCTTTGTACAATAACGTTTCTTTTATTGTTTCATTGTTGTGACAAGTAATGTTTTATGTTTTAAAAGTCAGCATTTGGAGCTTTAGCTTCAGGAGTGCTTTGTTTCTAAAGTATTTAGACAGTGGAATTTAAGTTACCTTCACAGTTATTTTCAGATGTATTATATTGAAGCATAGGAACATACTGTCATGGGAATCATAACATACCTAGCCATGTACACCTTTAAGCAGATAGGCTCCACCCCTTTTCAAGGACTTAATGGTGCACATGTCCCAAATTGAACAGGGACATAGATGGTAACCCTGGTGTAAATTTGTATCTACCCATCAAAAAAGACTAGCCTTAAAAGTAGCCAACATAGCATTTTGTTTGACCATTAATGGTAACTTATTCCATATGCTAGGAACACACTGAGTTAAGAACCTACCTCTCCTGCAGGTCTTGTTTACTTATTGGCATAGATTTATGTCCTTAGTGCAGGTTTTTGCAGTATTCTTTGCAATGAAATAGGAGATAAAGTAGGACTGGATCTTTCATGGTTCGAAAAGCAAGGCACGTTATCTTGCAGCAACCTGTATGCTCTTGAGTATAACGAGAGTTGTATTAATCTAATTAAGGGATAGTTGAAGGATTTAAGACTTTTAATTTTCTTGGTTATATAGGGTCATAGGTGATTACTAGGCTAATGACAAAAAGCCTTTACAAGCCTAGCCAATAATAGCCAAGATATGACAATATTATATGTTAATGGGTCTATATTAGAACATCGAAGTATTACTACTTCGAATGTTCTAATATCGAACCCTTTGCATTGAACGCTGAAAATAGCAAAGCTGCAGAATATTGAATACTTTCCTAGGAAAAGTATTCGGTGGGCCGTTTCTGCAGCTTCGCTATTTCCTCGACTGTGAAGCGAAGGTTACGGACCGGGTTAAGGTAAGTGTGCGAATGAAGGTGAGTGTGCGATAGGGACCTTAGGGTTAGGGAGTGGGAAAGGTGAGTGTGCGATAGGGACTTTAGGGTTAGGGAGCAGCTAAGGTGAGTGTGCGATAGGGAGTTTAGGGTTAGGGAGCGGGTAAGGTGAGTGTGCGATAGGGACTTTAGGTTAGGGAGCAGGTAAGGTGAGTGTGCGATAGGGACTTTAGGTTTAGGGAGCAGGTAAGGTGAGTGTGCGGTAGTTACAGACCTTAGGGTTAGGGTTGGGTTAAGGTAAGTGGATAGCTAGTAGTGTATGTATGGTTTAGTGTAGGGTTTTGTGAAGTGTATGTGTGTGGATTATACATTTTGGCGTGCTTGTGTTATGTGTATGTTTGTTGGAACAGCAAATTTTTTCCCTGGAAAAAAAATCGCTGTTCTGAGTGTTCGATGTTATGGTGTTTCGAGTGAAATGGTTCGATATTAGAACATTCGATGTAGTAATGCTTCGATGTTCTGATATATAGACCCTATCTTAATTCCCCTAGATATGGGATGTGGTAGTATCAGGGTAGTGGGTCTTTGGGTGTTGGAGCCCTGAGTCATTTAATAGACTTCCTCTGTCCATCAGGGACATGGGCAATATTCTAGGAGTGAATTTATGGTTCCCCACCCATTTATCCCAATTCTTTTTGAAGAGAGTGAGGGATAGGCTTTGTTTTAAGAAGATGGGGAGATTTTTTCCATAGACGAGGTAGCTTTTGAGATGTGAATCTGTCTCTCCAGTAAGTTCTGTTAGAGTCACAAGTAAGGTTCAGGTCCGTGGAACGTGTAACCCTTGTATAATTTTTCTTACAGATATGTAACATATTCATCAGGGCTGGATCAGAGAATGCCTTGTAGGTCAGGCGTAAGCCACCTCTCGAGAGAGGATTTGAGACAAAGTAAAGGGATAGGGCTTTTAGTCGGTCTGCTTAAGACATGTCTTATGCTTTGTATTTTTTTAGTGAGAAACCTCTGGGGCGACTCCATTTGGTAAGTGCCTGGTGAGGTACATGAAGAAGGGAACATTGTACTCGATTATGGGCCTGATGATGGCCGAGTACAGTGGCACTATGACTTCCTTTCAGCTTGATGCCATGCCTTTACTTATAAGTTGAGCCACACAGAAGGATTTCCTCACTACTGTAGCTACCTCGTGGTCAAAGTTTAGGTTACTAGCTATCTGTGTTCTTAGGTCTCTTAGCACTGGGTCTACTTTTAGGGATGTTCTATCAATATTATAATTTCAGGGATGTCTGATTTACCAAAGGATATGATTACTCCTTTTTTATCATTTCATCTCAGGCCATGGTTTTGGCACCAGTCATTTGTCATTTTTAAGCCTGTTTGCAGGATGTCATCATCATTTGGGGATTCGATGATTGCTCCTAGCTTACAGTTCTCACTGAACTTGGTGAGCCAGAGGCACCCAGCATTGGTCCTCACTTCATAGAAGTATATACCAAACAAGAGGAGTCCCAACACTGAGCCCTGTGGGACACTGCTAGTAACAGGTTTCTTATCAGAAATGGATTCACCTGTCTGGACAATATGTGTCTTGTAAGTGAGCCAGTTTGCTATCCATGTGATGATGTAGGAGTTTATGCCTAACTCAGTAAGTTTATTTATGATCCCTGAGGGAGGGATTGTTTTGAAAGCTTTGCCTAGGTCTAGATAAGTGGTCTGTACTGTGTTACCCTCATCCACAGCCCTGGGGCGTTTCTCAAAGAAATCCACCAGACTGAGCAGGCAAGACCTCCCTTCAACAAAGCCAGATTGGGTCTCATCCAGTGTTTGGAGATTTCCTATGTTATTGATCAGGTCTGTGATAATTCACTCCATGGTCTTGCAGATAAGACTGGTCAAGCTTATTGGTCTGTAGTTGCTTGGGTCAGTTGATGAACCCCCCTTGTGCAGAGGGATGACTGTTACGGTCCTCCATCCCTTTGAGGAAAAGCCTGTCTGGAAACTGTGTTTAAAGAGGGTTTTTAGTGGCCCTGACAGATTCTGTTTAAGCTGTTTAAGAAGCATCCTGGAATGCTGTTGGGACCCTGTGTTTTTGGCTTTAGCAAGCACAGTAAGGACTGTTCCTTCATTCCGACTGGAAGGGAGATGGTTGCGAGTATTTCGTTGGATGTGGTTGTAGGTGATGGGGTTGGAGAAGTTTGAAATGAAAAAAGAAAGAAAAAAAGAAGAAAAAAATCACCGAAACAATGGAGCCGATAGCTGTTTAATGCTCAATAATCCACAAATCCAATATTGACATCCACCAAAAGAATACGAACAACTAAGCGCTTTCGCCAAGGTTAACAAACCAAAGGCATCATCAGAGTTGTTCGCTTACAATGCATTCTCCTCTTTTAAACTATTCAACAATAATTAACCAATTAATCAATTAAAAACTTTTTTTTCATTTTTCAAAGACATAAAAGTAAGAAAAAGAATATAAGAAAACAAAACAGAAACATTTTCTTAAAAAATCAACAAACAATTGCTAAATATACAATCACTGAAAAAAATCTTAGTTCACTCAGTTCCACTTTAAAAAACATATCAAACATGTATACCATTTCATATTTATTCTTAAAAATATATATATAAAATAATGAATATTCCCCATTCCTATTTATATTACGTAATACTTTGGTGTTTATTGCCCTATTTTGTTGTGTTTTATTTTTAAAAAAGGCTTGATGGAAATGTACTCATTCAACCCTGGAAAGCATGTGGCATTAGTACGTATTTGCCACATAGACTCATGTGCTTCCGGGATAGATTCCCAATCACCCCCCCCCCCCCCCCATCCATTATCAGATATTTTATCAATAATAAAAAATAGAAATTTTTTAAAATTCATACACTGCATAGAATGTAAATTCAAGGCATTATGAAGGTCCTTGTTTTTAATTGCTCTTAAATGTTCTTAAATTATTGAGCATTAAACCGCTATCGGCTCCATTGTTTCGGTGATTTTTTCTTTTTTTGCATGGTTTTAGGTCGTTGACCTGTTGTTTTTCATTTAAAAGTTTGAAATTAACTTGTCAGCCAGCAGGTTTGCTATAGTTTCAGGCTGCGTGTAAGTGTTGCTGCTAATGATTAACTCGGCACATTGCTGAGCATTTACCCTGAGGTTACTAACATAATTAAAAAAAGCCTTATGGCTAGCTCAGAAGGCTATCTTTGCCTCGTAGTTTGCTTTGACAGATTTGAAGAACTCTCTAATTTGTTTGTTTAAACTAGTGAGTGTCTTGTTGCCCTGTTTGTCTGTTCCTTCTTGGCTTTGGATAGGATTTTTTTTCCTTTTGTTGACTAACCTATTTGTGCTAAGGGTCCACCAGGGTGGTTTATTTTATCCAGTAATCATAGGTTTGACTCAGACAGGTACTGCCTCCTCTATGCAACTATGAATGTGGTTGTACAGTGCTTTTGTGTACAGCACAGAATAGGCCTAAGTGTCATCAGGGCTCTGAGGGGCTTCGAAGTTTAATAAGCTGTTGCTTAGTTTGAATTAATTGGCCTTAGTAAAGTTCTTAACAGATTTTAGAGTTTGATGGGGGTTCTAGGTTAGTGTTAATACTAAAGGAGATAATTTTGTGGTCACATCTTACCAGGGAGGAGTTAATGCAAGGGAGGAAGCAGCATCCCCCCATGTTTGTGAGAACCAGGTGTAGGATACAGTGGGTATAAAAAGTTTACACACCCCTGTTATAATGCCAGGTTTTTGTGCTATAAAAAAATAAGACCACAATAAATCATTTCAGAACTTTTCCCACCTTTAATGTGACGTATAACCTGTACAATTCAATTGAAAAACAAAGAAATCTGTTAGGGGGATAAACTATAAAAAATAAAAAACGTACAATAAGCTGGTTGCATAATTGTGCACACCCTTAAAACTAATACTTTGTTGAAGCACCTTTTGATTTAATTATAGCACTCAGTTTGCTAAACTTTAAAAAAAAAAAAGGGAGCTAGACCTTTTTTTCCCCCAACTACAATTGGACTTTTTTTTTTTTTTTTTTGGGAGGGGGAGTCTTATACTCAAGAAGTTGAGGGGGATGCCAGACTAGGGAATTTTGCAAGGCACCAGCATTGCTAGCTATGGCTGTGAGCTGAAAGCAGTCACGTTAAGAGTCTTCACAAGATCTTCAAATGTCTAGCTGAAATATTTACTCGAGTTTTTTTTTATTGTATGTAGTTTACTCCATTAGGTTATAGACTTTTTTTCAGTGTATGACCTTTGGCAAACAGTATTTGACAAGACTTGAAGCTAATTGTTGAAAGTGTCTGAACTGCTGTCCTTAAATCATTGGAGTTTTAGTGAATGGATAGTCTCATTACTGAAAATTGATATGGCTTTTGGCTTTTTTTTATTAGCCCAATTTAGTGTTTGCATAAGATTTGTGCATTTTCTGTGAGTGTGAAGAAAGTGTACCGTTGTATTCCTGATTTATGGGCTCCATTATTGATCGTTTTTGAAAAGGTGTTCATATCGTATCCACCTTGGAACATTTTGTGCTAAATTTTGACTATTTTTCATTAAAAAGCCCTGCAGTGGGCTACATTTTCACCAGGACTGGTTGCTTCTCTTTGCCTTAGGTTGGTCCATTATTTTTCAGGATAGAGTATGACTCTGCATGACATGAAATTCATCAAAGCAGGTACTACAGAATGTGTTAAACATTTAGCAACAAGCGCTAATTATATATGTATTCTGATTACTTCTTTTTTCCATTCATTGTGATATTATATGACTGTAGAGAACCAAACTATATCCTAGTAAGCAACTAGTGTAAGGCAATAAACCAATCCTACATGGAAGTCCATTGTAAGACACACACGCATACACACACACACACACACACACACACACACACACACACACACAGTAGAGCATGCAGACCTTGCACAAAAGGCACTCCATTCTATTTTTGCACATTTTCCCCACATACAGTGTCTTTGTAACACTGTGTTTTAATAGGCCCTTCAACACAAATTCTAGATATTGAATAAAACTCTTTGCTGATACGTAGACCCAACGAAAATCAACGAAACCCAAAACTGAAGGTACCAACATGAATCAAATCATGTATCCAGTACGACAATAGATATAGTAGTCCAGTATAATAAAATCACACGAATGAAGTTTTAATGGTAAGCGCTTTCACAATACAACTAGGAATTGCTTCATCAGACAACTAGATAAAAATACCGGCCAAGTTTTAAAGGAAATCCTAATACAAATACACCAATCAAAAAAGCATTATTCACAGAAATACCCTCCCCCTATTAACGAGTCAGTTAAACCATGCTTACAGAACATGTCCAACCAAATAATTAAAGTATATGTAACATATTTCATGTATTAAAAACATAAAATGGGCATTGTATAAAAGCATGCTGCAGTATAAACATGTTAAAAGTAATACATTCAAAAATAGTTAGATTATCTAAGAGGCCGAGTTTTAAGTATGGGTTTCAAGGGGACGGAATCATCAAGACCCAGTCCTCTATGTGCTCCCAATCTCAAAATCCATTCTGTCTCGGCACATTCAGTCCTGGTGACGCAGTCCCCTTGTCTAACATCTACCTTTTGTATGTGTAAAACTTGGAAAGCAAAGGTATGGCTATCCCCCATGGCCATGGTGTGTTTGGCCAAGGCACTATAATCCAGTCTTTTCCTAGTACAGTATACATGATCATGTATACGTTCCCTGAACCTCCTATTGCTCTTGCCTACATAATAACTGAAGCAGGGTTGGGAGGGTGGCCTAATGGTTAAGGTGTTTGCCTTGCAAACACAAGGTGCAGGGTTTGAGTCTCACAAGGGATTATTGGCTAGGCTTAAAATGGCTCGCAAGGGCAATTAGCTTAGTACTAATCTATGAACCTATGAACCAGACCACACAGTGGGCCAAATATGCCACATTGGTGGTATTGCAGTCCGCTTGTACCCTCAACTCCCAAAAATATCCTGTCTCTGGGTGCCTAAAAAATCTAGATTGATCTATGAAAAGACACTGAGCACAAGAACCACACTTGCGTGTTCCAAACGGATCAGTCTGCAAGGTAGCATGATCTCTAGGATAACAAAGTTGTTGTTTAAGACTTTTCATATTTTTGAAGGCAAACTTGGGTGTATTCCCCACTAACTCCCTTGTCTTGTCATCCACTAGTAAGATATGCCAGTTCTTCTGTATTAAGTTTTTATACCATGCAAAATTGGCATCGTAAGGAATAACCATGGGCACCAAACCCGCCCCAACACAATCACTAGCTATATTATCAACAGCCAATGGTGGTGGGGCAAAGTAAGGTTTGGCTCTACATTTCCTCTTCTGTTGAACCTTGAAACATGCTCTTTCTGTATCTTGTTCGTTGTATCCTCTCTTCTGGAAACTTTCCTTTAAGCTGTTCAGCTCCGTAGTATAATCCATCTCCTCACAACATAAGTGGGACAACCTCATTGCCCGTCCCTCAATAATGTTTGCGAAGACATGAGGTGCATGCATACTCTTGCGATGCAAATAGGCCGGACAATAACAAGATTTCCTGTGTAACTTGGTGCTCCAATGATTGTTGCACTTAAACACAGTCACATCTAGATAATCAATACTTCTAGCAGAATAATTAATAGTAAACTTCAGAAAGCTTTCTGTGTTATTGATATAATTATAAAACATGTTCAAACTTTGCTCATCACCTTGCCAGCCAATAATGAGATCATCCACAAACCGTCTGTAAAATACGATATGTGGATTTTCAACCGTTTACTCTTGCTCCCACTCCACCATTATCAGATTAGTGTAGGTGTTGGTGCAGCTGGTGCCCATGGCTACTCCCGCCTGCCAATAGCAGGTATCCTCAAACAAGAAAAGATTGTGTTCTAAAACTAACTCAAGAAGTAAACATAAAAAAAAAAATCTATCTTCTCCATTGTAAACTTTCCCTGTTTAATCAAAAGTGATTTTACCTTAGCTATCCCCTGATCATTGGGTATACTAGTAAAAAGGGAGACCACATCGAGTGTTGCTAAGACTTTTAACTCAACAGGTTTCAGATCTTGAATAACTAAAGTCCCTAAGGAAATGCTCAGTGTCCTTTAATACTTATGGGAAGTCAAGCAAGGCTCTCCTCAATTCATGTTACAAGTAAATTGAAATTGGCTCAGTTAGCCACCCAGCACTCGCTACAATTGGTCTAAATTTAGGTTTCTGAGGGTCCTTATGCATTTTGGGTAGGCCATGTAAACAGGGGATCAAGGGTTTTTCCACCCACAAATATTGGAATAAAGTATTATCTATCAATCCCATGCTCTTACTTTCCAGTAAGGTGTTAAAAATCTCTCTAGTCTATCTTTTCCAAGTCTACTTTTTCGTACGTATTAACATCATAAGTAAATAATACTCAGAATTCAAAATCACCACAGGCCCGCCCTTATCAGCAGGATGAATAACTCTCTGCTGATTAGATTGTAAATTCTTTATAGCTTGCCTTTCCAATGCTTTCAAGTTGTTAGTAGCAATATTACTTCTTTTCATAAAGTCTGAAGCATAAACGTCCTTCTCACATGCCTTCAAAAAGATTTCTAAATTAGCAGGCAAAACAGGTACATATGTACTTTTTTTCTTGTGTACTTTATCATAAACAGATACATGTTCAGAAAACTGCTGTTTCAAAGCTACATTACGTACATATAAACATATGGCTATTAGTAAATCACATTAATGTCCATAGAAGGAATAAAATTCAAACCTTTGTTTAAAAGCATAACCTCAGCTTCGCTGAGGGTATATTCCGAAATATTCCATACTAGTCCCCTTGGGTATACCCCCACATCTTCTTTAAAGTGCATGACTGCATGCTGGTTGGTGCTTCCTTTTGCTTCAAGTTTGCCTTTTGAAATTCCTGGTCGAATGATCATTTCCTTCCTGGACGAAAGGGTAATGGAAAATTTGGTTGAACCAAACCCTTAGGCTCTGAAATGATCTTCCTTCTAACCACCGGATTAGAAGTAACAGTATTGGATATGTCCTGCAAATTCTAGATATGTTTTCGTTTAAATATATTTCATGCACAGTAACACTGGCACAAAGGAAACAATTGTATATCCTTTAAAGTATGACTGTGTAAGCATGTAACATTATTAAAACATTTAGGATTACGTTGTTTTAAAAAATAGAATTTTACTATGTATAAATCAGATTTAACAAACTTAGTTGCTTATAGAGTGTCTTGTGTGTGGCAACATGTGTGAATGGGCGTTCCTTCGTTGAAGGTTGTGCGTTAGGCCCGGCAAGCCAGCACGTAAAACTCTACTACCAATCATTAGCGGACCGGAGTTCCGCTGTGCCGACCCCTAACCGGGAAAAGCCGAAAGACAAAAAGTTGCTTATATCAAGCCCATATTGTTAAATGCTGTAAAATCAAACAAGAATAAATTCTACAAATCTGATACTGTGAGTCCTCCGCAGTGGGTTTGGTTTTAGAATTTCTTCTCCTGCATTCCCCAGTTTGGCTATTTTTCATTTTTCCTTTTCATTGTTGGCCTTTTTGGAATGTGTGCTTTTTCCTTAGAGAAGCATGCAATCATGTGCCAGACCAGGAAATTATGCCTAGTCTCCGTACCCTTTGGTTCTTTTCTTCTGCAGTCACATAGTAGGTCTTTTATCATAATGTAAATCATAACAACATCTCCATGTTCACTGCCTAGAAAATAAAATGCTTCGAAGTGATTCCATGGCTGCCAGATCTGTAGCCAAAAGCAGCAGTGGTACTGCTCCTGCTGATTGGAAAAAGAAAGCAATGTCCAACATTAATAGAAACGCTAAAATTTTAATCTAACAGTCAGACACAGAAAAGAGAAACAGAACTCCAGGCCTATCTGATGTCTTCTCCAGACTATTCGCACGGATGTTGGTACTACGGTAATTTGTTAAGTCCCATTCTATACCAAATTCTGTTTTATGCTATTTAAGAAGCAGCCTGGAAGGCAGAGGACAGGTCTGCCTTTATCAGACACATTCCTGAGAATCAAAACCCTATTGCCTGGCCTGCAACACTTGGTGTTCACTTGACCCTACATGAATCCAGTGAGCACAGGAGTGCCCCACATGGACTTATGATTAGGAGAGGGTTTCCCCTTGCCTTTTGTGTCCTTTAAATGGGATTCAGATGACTAAGAAGCCCTTATGTCACAGACAGATGAAGACAGTTATCCACTCATTACAATTCTTCTTCCTCCTCGGATGCTTCCCACACCCCACATATATCATCACTGTGACAAAGTCCAGTTTACCTCCCCATAGAAGTGTAAATGAGTATCTGATGAAGAAGAAGGAGGGAGCTTTGATTATTCTGCTCATGGACACTAAGGATACCATCTTTCCAGCCATCCCTACAGGATAAGGCATTGGAAAGCTTTCAGCTCTTTCTTATTTCATGGCCAAGGAATTGCTGATTAAGACCCCTATTGTGGCTTCTGCAGTGACCTTCCATATGGCTTGCTGTGGTGTTTATAGTGTTGATGTCTAAGCTAGGACAACAGGCACTTTTATGTGCCTGGGAGGATGGAATAGCTTCAACTGTCCTCCTTTGAGGATGAGTTTGGCAAGTGTCATGGTTTTGACTTTTAGAGCGAAAGTTTCACTGGACAGGACACCCAGAACTTGGTGGATGTCTTTCTAAAGAGAAAATGTGCTTTGATTGCTCTGGAGGGTCTCTATAATTCCCCCAGGTCTACAGCTTCTTCCAGGCCAGGCCATCTCCCATGTAGGAAGGAGCCACATCACATACTGAGGAGAGCCCTAAAATGTCAAGGATGAAGCCATCTATGCAGAGCTCATGGGACATTCTGGGGCACTGCCCATCAAAGGGACTTTTGAAAATAATCCTGTTTTGGAATAAGACTAGGGGCTGTAGTCCATAGGTTCATAGTTAGATACTGGGTTATCGGCCCAAGGGCCTAAGTAAGCCAAGCCAACAAGGTTCCCTGGTTTACGCCACCCAAGAAAATTAATTTCCTGTGCCCCTATTGAGCAGAGCCACAGAAGTGATCCCCAGGGTGCATTTCCTATTTCCAATTCACTCATCAAGATTTTTCTTGAAGAGTGCTAATGAGGAACTTTGCTTGACATAGATGGGTAGACTGTTCCAGAGTATAGGAAGTCTCTGGGACAGGAATCTATCCCTCCAGTATGTCCTGTTTATTGCGGTGACAAGGTTTAGGTCCCTAGAGCATGTAGCTCGGAGGGATTGGGATTTCTTAAGGTGTAGCATGTCCAACAGTTCTGGGTTTAATATAGCTTTATATGTCAGACAGAGTTCTCCTCGGAGTAGGTGATATGCTACAGAGTAAAGTTTGGAGTTTTTTGAGACGGTCAGTGTAGGGCATCTGTTTGAGGCCAGTAATCCTCTTTGTGGCCTTTCCAGCTGCTGCAGATGTCTTGTGAGGTACATTCCAAAAAGGGCGTTATACTCTATAATGGGTCTAATGAGTGCTGAGTAGAGGGGAACAATGACCTCTTTTTTCCTGGATGAGAACCCTTTTGTGATGAGGTTTGCCACATAGAAGGATTTCCTAACTACTGTGGCGATGTGATTATCAAAGGAGAGACTACTGTCCACCTGGGTCCCAAAGTCTCTTATCACACATTCTGCGTTTAGTAGACTGCCGTTTATGTGGTAGGTCATGGGTACACAGTTTTTACCAAAGGGGATGACAATGCACTTTTCGTCATTGAGCTTTAGGCCATGCCTCTGACACCAGGCATCTGTCTCACTGCGGCCCTTCTGTAGGATGTCCACATCATTTGGGGACTCGACTGTGGCTCCTAGTTTGCAGTCATTTGCAAACTTCGTTAGCCTTCTGTGTTAGCCTGTACTTCAGAGAACTAGATACCAAACAGAAGAGGTCCCAGGACTGAACCCTGTGGTATTCCACTTGTCACTGGTTTGACGTCAGATTTGGAGTCTGCAACTTTTACAATGTGGGTTCTGTCAGTGAGCCAGTTGGCAACCCATCTTGTGACGTAGGGAATTATACCTAGTTTAGTGAGTTTAGCTGTAATTCCAGAATGGGAGATGGTGTCGAAAGCCTTGGCGAGGTCAAGATAGGCTGTGTGAATGACCTTACCCTCGTCTGCGGCTTTGGTGACTGCCTCAAAGAAGTCAGTCAGGTTCAGAAGGCATGATCTGCTTTTCACAAACCCGAACTGGGTGGGGTCTAGAGTTTGGAGGTTACCATTGTCTTTGTTAATGAGTTCCATGATGATACATTCCATGACCTTGCAGACCAGGCTCGTCAGGCTAATAGGGCGATAATTCCCAGGATCAGTGGTTGCTCCCTCTTTGTGGAGTGGGATAACTGTTGCTGTGCTCCATTCAGTGGGCACAAAGCCTGTCGTGAGACTATGATTGAACATGGTGCTTAGGTGGGGAGCCAGTTCATTCTGAAGTTCTTGTAAAACACAGCCTGGGATATTGTCCGGTACCATGGATGCTGTGTTTTTTGGTTTTAGAGAGTGCAGCTTTTACCTGCATAGATGTGATTACAGAGACTCTGCATTCTTCCTGTATAGATATGGGCCCTTTAGGGGGGTGAGAGGGGGGTAAAGTTAGCACTGAACGTATCTGCCAGGATGTTGGCAATATCAGTTGGTTCTGTAATTTTCATGCCATTGTACTGTAACTCAGAGCAGATCTGGGTGTTGCCATTGAGATTTTTGACATAGCTATAGAATGCATTGTGGTTGCCCTTAGAATCAGTGGCAATTTTGTTTTTGTAGCTAGCTTTGGGGGATCATATAAGGGATCTCAGCTTCTTACTTAGGCTGACCAGGCAGCTCCTCCACTCATGGGAAATTACTCTCTTTTGCAACAGTTTCTTCCCTCTGTTGTAGAGTTTGTTTATGACAGGGGACCACCAGATTGGCTTCCTTTTTTTGGAGGATAGCGTCTTGCTTCTGTTTGGGATAGCACGATCCATGAACTCGTTTAAGTGCTTAAAGAGTGCATTTGTGTAGGATTCAGCAGTCGTAATTGTATTGTCCATCTGCATGAGTGGCATGAAGTTTGCCACTTCTGTCTTAAGAAGCATGAAGTTGGCTTTCGAGAAATTTTTTACCATGGTTTCCTTAATGGTGGGTGGGGGCAGGATGTGGATATCTAGGGTGATTAGCTTAAGGTCGGATCTGACCAATGAGGAGTTGATTTCAGGTGTGGAACACCGGTCACTCATGTTGGTAATGACTAGGTCTAGGATTTTGTTGCCCCTGGTGGGTGTGTGGATAAGTTGATCCAGGGCATTGGAATTTATGAATTCCAGAAAGTGTTGAGCGAAGGAGTTGGTACATGAGTAGTTTTCCCAGTTAATAGTGGGGTAGTTGCAATTGCCCATTATTTGGGTGTTTGGTTGAACCCTAATATTTTCCAGTATATCAAGAAAAGAGGAGTGGGAATCCTGGGGCATGGTGGGGGATGCAGTTTTGCCCAGAGTTAGTTGCACGTGGATAACCTCGGATGCATTATGCTGCACAACTAGCCTGGAGGTGTGGATATCCTTAATGAATATGGACACACCTCCGCCTTTGGTGTTCTGGTCCAGGTTAAATGGCTGAAAAGTGTGGTATGAGTTGTAGCTTGGTAATGCAGGGGTGCTCTCTAGAGCCTTGAACCAGGTCTCACTCACTGCACAGATATCGATGTTCTCCATTTTAAGGAGTGCCTCGAGTGAGTGCATTTTGAGATTTAGACTTCTAGCATTGAGTAACATTACCCTCAGTTTTTGCTTGCCTGTTCCTGTTACAGTGGTGAATTTGTCATTTGAACCTTGCCTAAAAAAGGCACTATAGGGCCAGCAAGAACCTTAGCCGTATCCGGAATCCCAGGGGCGACAGGTGCAGGCCATCTCTGGCAAAGCATCATGGTCTGTCGACCATGTCGTTCCATGCAGTCCCATTTCTTCTTAGCCTTAAAGGGGTCTGGAGGCTTCCTTCCCATCCTGAACCATAGTGACATCAAAGCTGTTATTGTGTGCATTGAGTTCCAGATGGCAATTTTGTAGTGATTTGTGCTCGTACTGCGACAAGGTACCTGTGTATTGTCACTAGACATAATGGACAGCATTGCCAAAACCTGGGACTTCTGATTTTGCAAGAAGTTACAGCATTGCCAAAACCTGGGACTTCTGCTTTTGCAAGAAGTTAGAGTGACAAGTGCACAAACTGCAGGAGGGAGTGGACATACACATATTTTAAATCGTGATTATTTTTGTTATTAATTGCAGTCAACATATATGCTCAAGTTTTCAAGAAATTCTGTCAGAAAACTGCAAAACGGAGAGAGAAAGTTGATGCCGCTGATAAAGCTGTTCCCTAGTACTGGTCCCCAGTGGAGAACATACAAAACAAATGTGTATTAAGTGCCACTCTTTGGTAATATTTCCAGGAAATCTCTGCCATTGCTTTAGAGTTTTGTGTCTATCTTGCACACATGAATGCAATTAACAATAGAAGCAGTGTGGCTTCCAGCCAGATTTCATGGCTCTTCTGATATCTGATCAGATAGGAATATTAGCCAAATCTGTCTTCTGTGGGAAAGTGCCCTGACACTGAATCCCAAATGTCACTGTTTATTTTGCCAGTACCCAACAATCAGCCAAGTATCAGTTTTTTTGTGGGACATTCCTTGTTTGAGTATGCTTTAAGTTTCACATAAAGTTAGATCTGATCTCTGCTTTATTACAAAGTTTCTTCAGCAACAGGAACTGTTTGCTTTGAGACCTTCATTACTACCCACTCATGGCTTGGATATTGTGCTGGGATTCACAGCCTTTTTTTTTGAACTTTCTGTTGGAAAACAACAACATAACTGATATAGAAAGTAGGGGGTGTGCTGTAAAAACAGTCCGTACCATGCAAGTTTTGAAGCTATTAATGATGTAACTAGGATTAGAAAAGTATTTATAAGAGATGTGACATTTAGCAGTTTCAAACTTTTTAAAGATAGCTTTCAGCATGGGATTTCAAAATGTTCAGTTAGTAAGTTATTAAAAGCATGTTGCTTTTCATCTAACAGAAAATATTATGCACAGTGAAATGGAAAATCTTTTTGGTACACAGAAGCATCCATCTTTTTATTAACCCTTAATGGATGTTAGTATCAAGCTTAAACAAAAGAGAATGTAGACAGACTAGTTATATGCAATCACAGAATCTTAGTGGAATAAGCTGTCATGCATACTGATGAATGTGGGTGGCAGCTTTATAAAATATGTGCTGTACAATGCAGTATTATCCTGCCATATCATTATAATAATATAGAGTTATAATTATGTATTTGCCTAGCATGCACTTGCAGTTAAATACTAACAAATACATGATGGCGAGAGGTCCATACACATACATCATACAAATGTTACATTCCTCCCTTTTTTGTACATGTCATTACTGGGTAAAAGAATGAGCAGACATTGTTGCATAGTAGTTGTGCTACATAATAGTTGTGTTACTTAGTAATTGCATTGCAGTGGGGAAAAGAGAAAAAAAACATAATGGAGCTTACCACCAAGGATGCAGTTTCTGCAAGCCGTGATAATACAAAGTCACATGACAGCTGCTCACACTCGCATATTACAGTGAAGTGAAGGTATGCTATCTATTTAGTATGAAATAACACATTGTTTTGCCAAATTAGTGTCTGATAGTGGTGGCTTGATATTTAGCAGTGTGCATTTATTGACACCAGTAATTCTCATTACTCCTTTTTAATTGCATTTATGCTATTTTTTATTAAAAAATACACTTTTAGTTGTAGATTCAGCTTCTGAGGGAATATTCAAAGTGCTCAGGATAAGGTCACTGTGTTCCTACTAGTCATGGGACAGTAATGTGATTAGGCTGGTCTTAATTGGTCTTCACTGAGTGTCAGTATAACTCAGTGGTGTTGCTTGATTACTGCTTGATTACAGTCCCTCCTCCCTGTCTAATCGAAGGCCTGGTCTGTCATCCTACTTTGAATCAGTGATATCAGCTTCTGCAGCTGGGCATGCGCAGTATTCTTCTCTGATCTGTTTTTATCCCCCAAGAAGGATGACAGTCATTTCCCTCTAAATATGGTTTTGTTCATGCATCTTTCTTCTTTTTCTGATCTAGCCATACATACCTCCTTGGGTTAGGATGGGGTGGGAGATTCCTGTCACCTGATAAAGTAGCTACCAACATCTTTGCCTTGGTATAAGCCTGAGTACCAGCTATTTCTGTTCTCAGTTACATAATAACCAACATTAATCCATCTACTTGTTGAATATGTCTGATATGTTGGATGAGGTTTCTGTAAGTCCCGTTTCTTACATTAACAAGTGTTCCATTAGGGTCCATTCCTCAAATCAATTTAACCCATTTAATGCATCATTCATTTAGCACTTTCTGACCTGCAGTAAAACTTCTCGTTTGCCTTTCATTTATATGCCTGCATTGTCGTTCGAACAGGTATCTCTACACATCTGATTTCACTAAGTATCACCAGGAAAACATTTTACCATTCAGGAATAGTATTGCTGGAATGTCATTGATGAGTTCATGTATGACTTTATAACAAAAATACAAAATTGTCTGTCTTGTACACTGGGGGCTTGTCTAAGAGCTCATAATTTCAACAATTTTCTCAAATCTTCCAGCAAATTTTTCATCCACTTCATTTGTCGCTGGTTAGTTAAATGTTTACCATTTTGTTTCACTGACATAAGCATTTCCAAGATAAATATATAACCCTCCCGACAATGAAAAGTAATTTTCTTCATGATAACCTAAATTATACATGACTGACTTCACAAGCAATGCCTCAAGCAATAGTTGGGCACTAAAATTACCAAACTTATAAGGTTAACTGTCTCAAAAAAACTGAAAAAAAAAAACAGATTAGATATCCTGACAAACATCCTTCCTAGGTGTGCTAAAGCTAAAAAAAATCATCCTATCCCTTTTCAGTCTGACCACAGTGCTGTGATATTATTAATAAAAATTAGACCATCTTGAAGGATTTTTCAAACAGCAGCTAGGATGCTATGAACAGTCATGTTGCATTAGTCAACTGAGACTATATATTAGAACCCATTTAAAGCATGTTAATGAATCTTTCATGGACCTGAACACTTTAACTGTAATGATAAATTTATCCGCATGCAGCATAAAGTGGAAAATTCCGCAGTTAACCTAAATGGTAAAGTTGCAAAATTCAAAAACATGTATATTAAACCAAAATAAAGGAGCATACAGCAGCTTTGCACTTGTTGAGCTAGCACTTCAAGGCTAAAGTCAACTCTGTCACTGCCATAGCTCCACCCCAGGGTAATACAACCTCCCACTGATTTGCCATCTCCTCTTACTGTGTTCTTTTCTCCCCTGCTGCTCTACTCTGGAAGATACAACCTACCTACACAAAACACATCTGCTACCTGACTGCATCCCCAACATCTACTCACCCTCTCTCTTTCACCCAACTGTTCGTCATGTCCACACTACCTGTCCTACTTCTCCTGTTTACCTCTTCCACAAGATATTTAAAAATTGTTTTTGTATACTTCAGAAAGTACCAGATCAGTGTGTACTTGTCCAATATCTACAATGATTTGTCTGTAATGTATTATATTGCCTTATATGACTGTAACCTATAAGTTAATGTACCCACTACTCTGTAACTAAGTTTTTGCAATTACGTGCTGTATTATTGAATCTTTTCTGTACTGGGCTTCAACTGAAAAAGGGCTTGTTGACCCAGTCAGACTATCCATGTCTATGAAAACAATAAATAAATAAATAAGCAAAGAGCTCACTAAATCAGTAAAAAGAAACAAAGCTTCATTCAGGGTAAACGTTTTCATCAGAATAGGCGAGGAAACAATAATGTAGTGTGCTTGAACAAAATAGCATTAGTATAATAGAGTTTATGGTTGCTAAGGTCAACAGGTGGAAGTTCAGTATTTTTTGGACAAATGTCCAGCTAATCAAATGGACATTATTTGGGTGTGTGTTTTGTTGAAACAGGTAAGTGGGATGAGTAGTAGGTGTGTTTGCTTTTGCGAATGCATGATTGTTAGTGTTATTATAGTAAAGGCTAGATAAGGAGATAGATTGTGTGTGTATCTGTGAGTGCTTAGAATTGGGGTTAGGTTGCAGATAGAATTAGTGTGTGTGTGTGTGTGTGTGTGTGTGTGTGTGTGTGTGTGTGTGTGTGTGTGTGTGGGAGCACATGCAGGTGGTGAGTGTCTGAGCTCTCATGTGCAGTGGTAGTGTTATAGCATTTTTTTTTAAGATGCAGGTTAGGGTTAGGGTTGGCACGTATTACCAAGGAGAAGAAGGGGGCAAAGCCCCCTGCCCACTTTATTATTGAGTGCTAACCCTATCCTTGCTGCTAACCCTAATCTGCATCTTAAATTAAAAAAAAAAAAAAAAAAACTTCCATTAACACTAAAACTATTCAGATAAATTTAAGCTGAATGTTGTCAGATTATGGGTAGCTTATTGGAAAGGGAGATTTGTTTTCTTTTTTGATGTACTTGTGTCCATGTGTTATATTAGCAGTATGATTGGTCGACATGTTTTAGTTATTGTTCTGTGTGTCAATCGAGTAATATGCTGACCAACCATTACGTAACCACGCCAACATGTATAGCTAATAGAGTAGCATATAGATTTGAAAGAAATTTCGAGCCATAAAATGGAAACTCATCCAGTCTTCACCTTCAGCACTATCCCCCCCAAAAAGTTATATTCAAAATGTTCACCTTTATCCTCCATAAATCAGGAACACCACATCTGTAAGACCACATGATATGCCAGAAAGCCTAATTTGTGCAGTCAGAAATGGCCTGATATATTCCTTACTAGAGAATTACAAAGACTGTGTTCCTTATGACTAGAAACGGACTGCTGTGGTCCCAGTCTACAAAGGAGACCATCCCACCAACCCATTAATTACAGAGCACTCAGATTCCGAACAGTGTTGTGGAAGTTGATGGGCAGTATCATCATGGACAGACTGACACAGAAGACCTGTTCTCCATGACTCTGCCCATTTTTATTTTGTCAAAAGTAGATCTTGTATGCTTAATCTCATAATGTGTTGAGACTGTGACCACTGCACTGGATGAGGGTTTTATCTGTTCATGCAGTTTACCTACACCTGCCTAGTCTTTTCAGCTTTATACTCTGTGATGTGCTCATGCACGCACATACATACAGTTGTTTACATGTTCATACACAACAGAGTGTATTCCCCTGTCACCAGTGGAGACCCTCAGGTCTTTGTCCTGGGGCCACTCCTTTTTTGACATATTCTCTGTAGTCAGAGCTACCTCTTTTGTCTGTTTCACCAAATAAATATGCAGGCGACTGCAAACTTGGGATCATTATCCTTAACCCTAATAAAAACCATCTGTCTTAAAACATTAGTTAACATGCGCACAAGTGGTGCAGTGTAACTTACATTGCTTTCAGTGTCAACAAATGCAGCATGCTGATATTTACCCCCCCCCCCCCAAAAGAAAAAAAAAAACAGCCTTGTGCACTGCTGATTTGTAATAAATAAAAATGACAACACTAGTAGCAGACTCTGGAAACCCTGTGGATGGCAATCTTTCATTAGATACCCATTTAACTTCTGCTGCTGTCTGCAAAGCATGCCGGCCTTAACACCTGATCCTCTGTGGGTTGAGAGCCGTAGCACAGATGTAGTTGTCTCCTTTTACACAGCTCTGTTCATACCAATTTGTTCTATGAACTACTCACACTCCATTTGGGTGCAATTGGAGAAAATACCCAGACTCCTCAGAAAGAGAATCAAAGAGCTTCAATGCTTGGCCTATAGCCAAAGACTGCAGCATTTTCTTTCATTCCCATGTCTTAATCTCCTTTTTAAAGATTTATTCCTGGCATAAAAACCATTAAAAGACTCCTTAACTTTACTTAGAATAGAATACCCCCTTGTGACCTGAACACAAGAGGGCAGTCTGCCTTCATAATAACTTTATGGCAGTCCTACCATGAACGACTCCCATTGTTGTGAAATAAATTCCCCCATTTCAGTTAAACTCAGCCCATCAATTCATATTTTACGATTATGGATGCAGACAGATATAAGCAGTGACAATGGTTTTAGTCTTTTTAGTTTGATGTACAGATCAGGCATATTTTTATCCACCAGAGAAGTTGTGGATGATAATAAATTGAAGGAGATTATGTGGGAGAGTAAGAGACCTAGAGTTAAGTGGGATATAGTGATTCTTCCATAGAACAAGGCGGTGTAGGACTTCCTGATATGAAGGATTACTTTAGAGATACTCACTTGATGCTCATATACATAACAAAAGCAGATGGTTATAAGTGAAAGTGGAAAGGCATGATGATGAAACGAGGGAAAGGGAGAAATTAGAGAAATAAGGAGAGAGAAAAGGCTTTTGGGTGTCAGTCCTTAAGGACAGTAGTAGCGACCATACAGAATATAATAGTCATAACGTAGAAAAAGTATTTTAAGAGCTAAGCCAACATGAAAATGAAAGAGAGAAGATTTTAACAGTAGGGAACGACTGAAAGCAGGGGTGTGAAAAATAGGCAACAGTTGTCTGGAATATGAGGGAAATTGGCAAAAGAACCAAGGTACTGGGAGCAAATAACTAGAGATGGATTGTTAATAGAGTGGGCTGATGCTTAGCAGAAGTCTGGACTGTAGGCTAGAGACTACCTACCCTACCAGTAATTGATATCAAGATGTAAGCAAAGAGAAAGGGACAGGAGAATCTTAAGTAAAAGACCTGCTCTGGTAGAGTTTTTAGCTGGATCTAGAACAGAAGCTGTTGTTAAAAAAAAAGGGAAAATTAGTAGGGATATTTAGTGGGGCACATAAAATATTGCATGATGACTATAAGAATCGATCAGATGTGGACACAGAAGATTGGAAAGAGAGGCTGAAGGGCCGATTTACTAAGGAATAATAGGAGGACATCTGTATAGCTACCATGTATGCAACAAGGTCCAGAAGGTTTAGGATTTTGCAACAAAATGTTTCTATTGGTATTTGAGTATCCCAAGTGGACTTGAGTGAGAGAGAGTGGTAATTCCGAATATGCTTTTTGGCAGTATAATGAGCCTGCAGATTAAAAATCTCCCTAAGAGTACTTTTTCAGAAATATGGAGAGAGCAAATGTTTTTTACTAAGGAAATGATTATTTTGAGCTGGGGCAGATTATCTGAATTGCCTAGAGATAATAAGGCCTTACTAAGTTTAATGCTATTGACTGCCAAAAAAGCAATTACTAAAATCTAAGCCAACTGTAATAGAAGTACTGAATATTATAAAAGAGATAAAAGAATGGAGGTGGAATCTTTAGAAAAGGAGCAAATTGCATAGAAATTAATGGAATTTGCTGGAACAATGCATGCAGAATAATATTCAGGAGGAAGAGTGAGGTTTAAGGGAAGGCAGAAATTGTGCAATTCATGTAACAGTGAAACGACTGATAGTTGCTTTAAAGAAAATGTATTTGCATATTACATGAAAATGTCACTATGGTTTGTTTTCTTTTCTATTAATGTATGTGTGTCTATATCATCATTTAAGCTGTGATTTAATAAAGATGTTAAAAAGAAAAAGAAGGACTTTGATGAACGTACCCAGGTTCTAAAATCGGAGCTAAGGCATCAACCTCCTCACTGGTCATCGGGCCCTGAACTTGTTTTCCAAACAGATGAACCCATGAACTCCTGGCCACTCTTGAGTACAACTACTAACTACTGTGACTAAACACTAGGTTTTTCCAAAGGTATAAAAATGTATTGCCTGCATACCAATGATCATTATCAAAGATGCATCTGATACATTCTGGTAGTGCTCCATTTTGAGTAATTTGAGATCTACATCAGATTTTGTCGAGTCATCAGTTTTTATATCATGCCAGGCCATGACCTGAAACTTTGGTCAGGAAGTTTCATCTTTGCTGTTGTCAGGTGCCCCTCATGTATAACTCTGTAAATGCTATCCACTAGTCTCGCTACTTTATGTAATTATTTTATTTATTTGACTGCACTCATAGTCTGCTGTTTGGAAATGTTCCTGTTATTCTGTATATTTCATCAGTTTGTTACATTGTATTTAGTGTAAATAGTTCTGGTATGCTTATCACTGTTTCGTTAATCTTACTGTTTTTTACGTTACCAGCATTCTGTACTGCTGTATTTGCTGGTTATAAAAAAATCCAATAAAGATATTTAAATAAGGAGAAACAATCCATCAGTATGGAGACCAACTTGGTTGACATTACTATTATAAAGCCATGGAGCACAATTCCTTGCTAAAGGAAAGAGCAGATGCTCTTAGCAGCCAAATAGTGGTACAACAAGTTTTCACATGTGAACCATTCTTTTATAATAAATGTATGCACTTGTAATAGTACTGGGCCATCCCTGTCTTCTCTTTGCTTACTTGCAGTCATTGTAGTCATTTGAGCAATCCATAGCTTTTGAATGTATGACTCTTGATAAAGGCAACATTTAGATATTCCATGGAAAAGGGGTCCATCTACTCAGAGTTGAAGCCATCACAGCAGAACTCTTGTAATAGGTATATATATTGTATGTGTTAAAGAGGATATAGCGTATTAGCTCTGGTCATCTGTGTAGTATACAGGATAGAGTTCTGACCCCTCCCCAGACAACCTGCTATTGATTAGTGGTCCTGGCACTTGAGGATTGAACTGGAGGTGGGAGAAGAATAGCAGGGCTAATCATGCTCACTTTTTTCAAGGTGGGAAGGGAAAGTTGTATGTTTAGTAGTGTTTTTGCACTTAGGCTTCTTAGTGGAGACAGGAACCATGCCCAGTATGTCCACTCCAAGCAGAAGGAACAGGTCTGACTGGAGAGAGAAAGGGACAGCAGCAAACAAAAGAAAAAAAATGTAGGCTGGTGTTCCTTTTGAGTGAGTTCAGGAGTTCTACCTATCCCCATTTTGGTTCTGAAAGAGAACCTGCCATCTTGAACCTCAGTCACTTCACTGAGGACATAGGATATGACAAGTACTGAATGGTGATTTTACAGGTACTAGTGACTGTGATGCTGCTGGGCACCTGATTTCTGACATTAGACATTATGCATGTCTTGTGGCACGTCAGTTTGGATAGGCACCATTTTTAGTACATAGTGTTGCCTGCTGATTTCTGCTCTGCATTCACACTGTTTGCCAAGGCAGTAGTCATTACAGTAAAGGCCCTGAAGGAGAAGCATATCATATGTTCCCTAAACTGCATGAATGGCCACTGGTGGGCCACTTGTTGGGATTCCAGTGGTGGACTCCGATATGACCACTTTCAATGTTTGCAAGCCCAGGAAGGTTTCCATGAACTAGAAAAGGTTCTCACAGAGTCAGTATTTCAGAGGACTGCTTTTATCTGGGCAGAGACAGATGTTCTTCATGGTTGGTAATTCTTCCCTTTTGAAAGGACCCAATAGGTCATTACCTGAAAAGCTTTGGTGAGATCTCAGCAGAGGTTTCCGTCTTAGTCCTTAATATGGTGGTCATGATCTTCATGGTATCCGTAATGTGGCTGAGGATCTTTGTGTTTTGGTGGACCCCGAGGCACTAGGGGTTCCTGCATCACTACACACTGGCATTGTCAGGCCAGGCCCTTGTCATAAGGTCCTTTAGTGCTGGAGAGTCCCCTACAATTTCACTGAGCATTTTGTTCCTGCAGCCAGTCTCACTACAATTTGTGATGACAAATGATTCATTGATGGAGTGGGGAGCACACCTCAGCTCCACCTTGGTTGACTAGAAGTATGCACCCTCATTGAAAATGCTAGAGTGGGGAGCACACCTCAGCTCCACCATGGTTTAATAGAAGTAGGCACCCTCAGAGAAGGTGCTAGAGTGGGGAGCAGACCTCACTCCGCCATGGTTAAATAGAAGTAGGCACCCTCAGAGAAGGTGCTAGAGTGGGGAGCAGACCTCACTCCGCCATGGTTAAATAGAAGTAGGCACCCTCAGAGAAGGTGCTAGAGTGGAGAGCACACCTCAGCTACACCATGGTTTAATAGAAGTAGGCACCCTCATTGAAAATGCTAGAGTGGAGAGCACACCTCAGCTCCACCATGGTTTAATAGAAGTAGGCACCCTCAGAGAAGGTGCTAGAGTGGAGAACACACCTCAGCTCCAGTATAGCTGAATAGAAGGAGTCAGTCTCAGAGAAGGTGCTAGAGTGGGGAGCAGATGTCACTGTGCCATGGTTGAATAGACGTAGGCACCCTCAGAAAAGGTTCTAGAGTGGGGAGAACACCTCAGCTCCACCATGGTTGAATAGCAGTAGGGTCTCCCAGACATGGTGCTACTCACAGGCCAGCTGGATGCAGAGGCAGTACTTCTTGACTTGAAGGCTCCAGCAAGAAATAAAGCTGTGACAACTGCTTTTCATAACTCATTCTGGCCCCCAGTCCATGTTGTGGTATGTAAATAACCAAGGGTGAACACTTACATTATTCTTATACAGGGGAGCAGTGCAAGCATAATACTGGGGCATAAATAATTACCTCATATTTTAGCTCTTCACATCACTAACAGAGTGAAAATAATACTAGCATGTCTGTGCCAATCCCACAGTCCTCTGATTAACTGAAGAGTCAGGAGTTTGGCTGCTTTTCAGCTTCTGATAGCATATTTATTCTGACTACATGCACTCCGTTCTTACAATTTGTATGCTGGTTTGTTTGCATTGTCTTGGGCTTCTGATCTGCTTTTAATGCCTGTTTGGTATTTCTAATGTTCCTGTTTTATTTTTTTGTTTACATTTGGGATCCATGCCTTTCATTAGCGTATGTGATATGCACAGTGTCGCGTAACTGCATGTCCTGCTTGTTGCTTTACTCATCGCTCACAGTTAAGATGCTGCATCTTCACATCAGCCCTCTACCATGCCCTGTGTGCTTACGTCACCAAGCAACATTGATCTTTTAATGCATGTTACATACAAAAGTGGTAACTTAATTATGAATTGTAACAATACAGCTACAGGCAAATAACCCTTTGCAAGCTTAAATTGCGCATGCCTAAGCTAAGCAGTAGGATAACTTTATGCTCTTAAGACTGCTCTGTAAAATCTGAATTAAACAATGGTATGAAACATATAGAAAATGGAAGGTTTGAGTCACCATGTCATCAGGAAGAAGTAGAACAGATCAATCACTGAGTAAAGATGTGAAGCACCTGTGTTACTTGTAAGCATTTTGTCTTAATGTATATGACTACCTTTTCATTTTTATTTCCTCTGTTTATGGCGAGATGGTATATTGATGCAACAGTTAGATGTTCATCGTGTTTCACTGTTGCAGTCATCACACTTGGGTTATCCTGCCAGGGGTAGCCCTCAGTCAGCTCAAATACCAGAGGCTTAGTATTTCTGTGTCGGTTGCTGTCGCACCAGGACTGATGACAGGTCGTCAGTGGTATAAAATCAGGCAGCCGACGCCATTACATAAGTCTTTCGTGCCGAGCAGCCCGAAGCAGAAGCAGTTCTCACGAGTGCCGGTCGGCCGCTACCTGAATTTCATTTCCGAATTGAAGTTGATGTCTTCTAAAGCTAAGTACCCCATTGGGGATCCTTTTTTCTTGCTCTAATCGATGTCAGAAAAAGCTAACAATTGTGTCGCCTGTGGAAAGTAAATACCACACTGAGACTTGCATTCTTACTGTGTCACCTGTTTAGGCCCAGACCACGACGTACCTCACTGTGTGCTTTGCTCAATGCCAGAACTATACATCGTTGGGCCCTTATTGTAGCTAAATATTTTCGCTCGCGGTCCCCGTATTCTGATATGGCTTTGATAAGCCATCCGACTACCGATCTTCCGAAAAAAACATAAGGATAAAGACAGAGACAAGACCGCACAGGTCCAAAACTGCCGATGATGCTTCCGTTAAGCTAGTCGTCAGTTCTCCGGTCCTCAGTGAAGTGCTTTTGCAGCCCCTGATGGCCGCTTCTGTGGATTCGCAGACCGCTACCGAAACCCATTTGGAGTCTAGTATGTTGCAAGACTCTTCTTTGACTAAGGATCCTGCGGATGTCTCTACCTTGGATGGGTCCAGAAACGCTGAGCAAGCACCAGCTTCTGAGGAAGTTCTTCTCACTACCGATATTCGACACAAACCGACGACTTCTTTTGCGTCTTCAGTTCTTTCTAAAACTACTGAGTTTCTAAAGCCCAGGATACGAACTACGCCTAAAAAAATGATGACCCAAGCTCAGGCACCTGCTTCCATGCCTCAATCTCAAATACTTAAAATGGCGGAAGACCTTATCATGCTTATTAGGGGAAGCCAGCCTACCCCTTCCAAAAGAAAAAGAGACTTGTCCCCAGCAGTTTTATCTGACCAGGAGTCTGATGACTAAGTTTTCTGAATATGAAGACATGCAACCCCTATCTGCTTATGAGGATTCAGATGCAGAGGAATCCATTCCTTCTGCCTCTCCTCCAGAGGATTTTTCATTTGGTGAAACCCTACATACTTTAAGGGAGCATTTCCAATGGGAATGTCAGGACTATTGGAAGTCCAAAAAGAGACTCAGGGAATTCTTAGATTTATCACAGCACAGACCTTTAGCCATTCCTCCTGTCTTGGATGCTGTGGATGATGTCCTTATGGAATCCAGTTTGACTCCTGACACCCTTCCTCCTGCTCCCAGGAAACTCGACAGGTATTACAAAGACCCTGACTCTCACAAATTTGTTTTCAAAAATCCTACTGCTGACCCAGAGGTCATCTCCCAAGGACCTAAAGGAATTTGGCTAAGAATCCCACCCCCTTCCGAGCTTTAGACAGATGGGGGAAAAAGTATACACCTCTGCAACTCTTGCCATTAGAGTGCTAAATTGTCAGTTCCACATGCTGAAATACCAGCAGCATACCATGGAACTCATCATACAAAAAATATCAACCTTTCCTGCTTGTGCAGAAAATAAAAAATTACAAGAGCTTATGCATTCTACAAGCCAAGTTGATAAACACACCTTGCAATGTGGCTTTGATGCCCTAGAAGCATCTTGCAGGGCAGCAGTCACTGGTTGTGTACTTAGAAGGCATGCTTGGCTTAAAGAACAGACCTTGCCATACCATGTCAAATCAAAACTATTGGACACAGCAAGGCAGAAGAGGTCTTAAAAAAGATAGAAGAAAAAGCTAAATCTATGCAGACACTTAAAGACTTCTTACAGGTCCAGCCTCCGAGGTTCAGTAGGCATTGTCCCTGCAAGCACTGGCCCTTTCTGGCGCCCTCCAGGCCAGCTCAGCCAAGAACGAGGGGGAAACAGACCCCCCCAGACAGCAGTCCCAGGGAATGCAGAGATCTAAGCAAAACAGGGAGTGCTAAGCCATCCCCTTATGGAAAGAACTCACAATGACTTTACATCTCCACCCCTTACCTCTGTCCACATGCTTGTGCCCCTAGGAGGAAAACTCTCCTCCCATGCAAACAGCTGGGTCTCTATTACCAACGACCGATGGGTCCTCAACATATTGTCCCAGGGATACAAATTTTATTTCCACACTCTGCCAACCCCAAAAGGGTTCCCGGATCTTCCTCCAAACCAGTGGGCAGAGGCCATATATTAAGTCCATTCCCTGCTCTCCCATGAGGGCAATACAGCCTGTTCCTGCAGACCAGATAGGCCAAGGTTTCTATTCCAGGCTTTTCGTGGTACCAAGAAAAGAGGGCACCTGGCGCCCAATCCTCGATCTATCAATTCTAAATATCTTCCCGGTGATACCAAAATTCAAAATGCTCACCCTCCAGCAGCTTCTTCCTATGCTTTCCAAGGATGCTTGGTTAGCCACCCTAGACCTAAAAGAGGCCTACCTATACATCCCAATCAGGGAATCTTGCAGGAAATATCTACGTTTCAGAGCAGGATATACGCACTTTCAGTTCTCTGCGCTTCCCTGTGGCTTATCCACTATTCCCAGAGTTTTCACAAAATGCCTGGCTCCAGCCATTGCTTTTTGCAGATAAAGAAATATTCAAATTTATCCCTACTTAGATGATTGCCTAATTCAGGCAGACAGTCAGGAAAAGCTGTTACAACACCTGACCTTTGTAAAGGACCTACTGACTTCCTTGGGATATACTATAAATGAAAAGAAATCAAAACTAGTCCCCACTCAAAAAATTGTATTCCTGGGAGCAAGCCTGGACACAGCATCCCAGATGGCATTCCTTACTCCAGAAAAACAAGCCTACCTGACAGGCTACTTCTCTCAACTAGCCACCAGATTCCAGTTATCCGCAAGAAAAAGCCTACAAGCTGTAGGGTTCATGGCCTCCTGCATTCTACTCATTCCATATGCCAGACTGCATATGAGGAAACTACAATGGTACCTAAAAAGCCTTTGGTGTCAACACTCTCAAGACCTGGAAACTGGCATACCTATGATACCCTGTCTAAGGAAAGATTTTCTTTGGTGGGCAGCAGCATGCAGCCACAACAAGGGTCTTCCCTCCTCACAACCCCACGTCACCCAGACCCTCACCACAGACTCATCAGATTATGCCTGGGGTGCACACCTGGACGGCAGGTGCATTCAGGGCCATTGGAGCCCAAATCAAATACATCTGCACATCAACCAAAAAGAGATACTAGCTGTTCAGCATGCACTGACAGCTTTCAGACCCCTACTCTTCCTGGGGCCTCTACTGATCAAAACAGACAACACCACAGTGATGTGTTATATCAACAAGCAGGGAGGAACTCACTCTTATCCTCTGTGCAGGCTTGCCATGATCCTTTGACACACGGCTTCAGCCATGCAAATACACCTGCTAGCACAGTTCCTGCCAGGCTCCCTAAACTCTCTGGCAGACAACTTAAGCAGAAACCTGCTAGACCCACAAGAGTGGCAGCTAGATCACAGAACCTTCAACCTTGTAACCCAGAAATGAGGCACCCTGAAGGTGGACCTCTTTGCCTCCCACAATCACCAGCTCAGCAAATTCTGTACCAGGGAGTCTCACAGTAAGGCTTGGAAAGTGGATGCTCTATCCTTCCAATGGGTAAAACTCTTGATCTATGTATTTCCCCCGCTACCACTAATTTCAAGGGTACTGCTCAACATAAGGGAGGAAAAGCCAATGGCAATCTTAATTGTCCTAGAATGGCCACACCAGCACTGGTACCCACTGCTGCGCAGCCTGTCACCCCTGCCACCATGGCACCTACCTCAGATCCCAACACTTCTGACCCAGAAGAATGGAGAATTCATGCATCCACGATTGCAGACCCTGAACCTGGCAGCCTGGCTTATTCCCTGACCTCTCCTCCAGCTGCCAGCCTAAGAAAACAAGTCCTGGATGTTATACATGAGGCCAGGAGCCCCCAGCACTATAAAATCCTAAGTGGAAAATGTTTAGCACCTGGATCCAGGCTAAAGGAGCTGAAACAGCACAGCCCTCCCTACCTCATCCTGGATAACCTAGCAGACCTACTACACAGGGGCCTATCCTTCTCTTCCATTAAAATTCATGCCTCTGCCATTTCTGCTCATTATAGCACAGAGCCACCTCTATTCTCACACCCTCTCATCAAACAGTTCCTAAGAGGGGCTAACAATTTAAGGCCACCCAGAAGAGCTCCTACCCCAGCTTGGGACCTTAAATTTGTATTGGAAAAGCTCGTCCTACCCCTCTTTGAGCCTGCAGCTTCAGTAGAGTTAAAATTCCTCTGTTGGAAAACAGCATTACTTCTGGCTATCACTTCAGCTAGAAGAGTTTCAGAGCTACAAGCACTCATGGCTGTAGAGCCCTTCATCATTTACATGCTGGCAGGGTCTCTCTCAGGACTAACCCAACTTTCATGCCTAAAGTGGTGTCCAGTGTGGCTCTCAACCAGTCAATTCATTTGCCCACCTTTTTCCCTAACCCACAAAACAAGGGGAAATAATTCTGCATTCTCTAGATGTGCACAGACAGTTCAGATTCTACCTGGATAGGACTAAAATTTTAGGAAAACTGACAAATTGCTAGTCAGCTTTGCAGCAGGGGCAGAGGGCAAGGTCATATCCATGCAGGCAATCTCTAAATGGATAGCACACTGCATCCATTTCTGCTACAAACACCATGGGAAACCACCCCCTAAGGGGGTCAGGATGCATTCCACCAGGGCAACCTGCACCTCTGCAGCTTTTCTCATAAGGGTCCCCACCAGAGACATCCTGGAGGCTGCAACATGGACTTCTGTTCATACCTTCACCAAGCATTACCACCTGACTATCTTCTCCAAATCCAGGGCAGGCTTTGCAACAACAGTCTTGCAGGGCATCCTAGCCAGCCCCCAGTCTTCTTGACTACCTCCACCCTTTTTTTTAGCTTTGGGAGTAAACCCAAGTGTAATGACTGCAACAGTGAAACACGAAGAACATAGTGCAGTTGTGTACACTTACCATAAATGTAGATGTTCAAATGTATTCACTGTTGCAGTCCTGGTTTCCCACCCTCCAGCCCCCTTGTCTCTCTCTCTCTTTCTCTCTCTCTCTCTTTCTCTCTCTTAACAGGGAATTTTAGGTATTTACTTTCTACTGGTGGTGGTGTTCTTCCACCATAACCTAGCTCCCTATTTGGGGGCTCCTGGCAGTTGGGGCAAGAAAAACTGATGTAATGGTGTCGGCTGCCTGATTTTATACCACTGACAACCTGACGTCAGTCCTGGAGCGACAGCAACCGACACAGAAATACTAAGCCTCTGGTATTTGGGCCGACTGAGGGCTTCCCCTGGCAGGGTAACCCAAGTGTGAAGACTGCTACAGTGAATACACTTGAACATCTACATTTATGGTAAGTGTACACAACTGCACTTTCTGCTGTCTTACAGCACTTAGTTATCTGATTCCATTTCCAAATGGAGGTGCCTTATGTTTGGAGTCTGCATGTCCTACCTGTGACTGTGTGGGTTTTCCTCAAGTGCCCTGGTTTCCTGTCACATCCCAAAGGAATGCTGTAGGTGAAATGATAATCCTCCAAATTGCCTGTAGGTGTGTGCGTGTGTGTATGGTATGTCTTTGTACATCCCGTGATGAACTAACATCCTGTCAAGCATCATTTCTGTGCCTTATTCCCTCTGACTGCTGGGATGTATTCTGATTCCACCGCATCCAATAACAGGATCAAGTGGTTAGTAACAAATGAATGGATGTTTCTAACTGGAAATCTAATGGGCACAGAAAATTTTCAAAACCCCTTCACTAAAAGAATGATTCTTTTACATTTCTAGCAGTAACATCTGACCAAATTAAACCTAAAAATTTCAAAATGTTGGTAGGCTAATAATCCCTTTTTTCATCAGCTCTTTTTCATAATTACATTCTGTATATTCAGCTGCAGGTGTGTCAGAATAATTTTGAAAGATGTCGAACCCAAATGAAATGCAGTCTCCCACTTCCTTAAAACGTGCATCCTCTCCAGTTCTGTTTTTGTTAATATAGGTTATGGGTTTTTTTTATGTTCACTTCTTCTTCTTATGTTCTCATTCCTCCATCTGAGATTTTGGAATGGAGCAGATTTTCACAGCTGTGGTCATTATAAACAGTAAGCAAGGGCACTCACTGATCTACAGTTCTGAAGAAAACAAAATTCTGTTTTCATGAGATGAAATCTGGGAATTGTTTTTGTAATTTTCAATCAGTACTATGATTCCATGCATCTGTATATATGTCTTCATAGCTAAATATCTATCTATTTTTCATAGGTTTATATGCAACTACTAGGCTAACTGCCCTTGTATGCCATTTTAGGCCTGGGCAATTTCCCTTCAAAGTTAAGAATCAGACCCTGTACTTTGCAGCTGCAAGGTTAACATCTTAACCATTGTACCAACCCCCAACCTTTCTATACATATAGATACACATAGATAAATAGATAGCTGTAGATATAGCTATTAGATATAGATATGTGTCTTTTTTTATTTCTCCCAGTCTAAGTTTCTAGTACCATGATGCGAATGGGCCCCATTCTTAAGTCAAACTATGATTAAAGTTCATGAAATTAGTATTGTTTCAACCTTTGATGATAGCCAGATGTACTCTTTGCAGCACTTGCAATGTGCCCAATAATGACTCCTTATACAATTTGTACAGAGTTACCTGTACTGGTAACATATCTAAGTATGATTGTAAATTCTTTTTATACTATTGAAAGTGTCCAGGTAACCTTCTTCCACATTGCCCTTGTTTCTGCCTGAAAATCCTGGTATTTTATGACTTTGCGTCTCTTTCTCTGTCTGTATGTATGTAAAACACTGTAGTCACTGGGTAGAGAAATTTCAGTGATCAATGCTACTTTTGTCCACTTTTCACGGACTACTGTATCCGTTTTTTAAACTGTTGGTAATTCGTGATCCCATGTAATATAAACTTCATAGTTTTCTATAATGCTTTGTGGCTCATGTTTCCAATGTTTTTCATCCACTTCAGTATTATAATGTTTGCACAGTCCCCAATGCAACAGTCTTGCCACATTATTATGCCTTACAATGTACAGTCCCCCTGTCATTAGTATATCACAACCAGCAACAAGATGTGCAACTCTTTCCAATTCTGTTTTACAAAACCTACATTTGTCTGTTTCTCCCACATGTTCAATGGACTTTGTAAACCCGACATGTACGTAGTCTACTATCTTGTACTGCCAATATTAACTTTTTGTCTTTTAGTTTAAATTCACCTCTCCTTAACCATTCGTGCGTTCAGTCCCGATTAACATGAGGTTGATCCAAGAGTTTCCTATGCTTGCAACTATATTTATGCATTTTCCAGATTTCTTGCCTTGTCATCTGAACCTTCAATTCTTCCTTTTATTTTTTGGCACATTCAGTTACTGCCTGAGCTTTATATACTTCTGGTTTGATTTCCATTCCCACTTGACACTGATGTGCTTCTGCTAAGCTAAGCAGGGAAGCCATTTTAGGCTTATTCTCCTCATGTTTCAAAATTTTCACGACGATTGGGTCTTATGAGGTCAGCAGATATGTATACAGTCCTACAATTGCAAATCTATACACGTAATCAGTTTAGAGGAGGCCCATACCTCCTTCAGAATGAGGAATATCTAATCTTGGTATGCACTGATTTTAATAAATCATTTGATGAGCATGAAGTATCTTTCTTGTTTTCCTGTCCAACCCCTTTTGAGGTCAGTCAATCACTCCAAAACTGTACGTTAGGACAGAAGAGCAAATTGCTTTATAACTTGGACTTTGTTTCTAGATGTCAACACTGTTTTCAGTATTAATTTAAATCTTCTAAAGTATCCCGTACTAGGTTTTATTTGCATTTGTTCATGTTTTATTGTTGATCCTTCAATTCCCAAATATTTATACACTCCCTTTTGCTCAAATTTTTTTATATCACATTCCTCTCCCAAACTGATGTTTTCTTGGTGCTACAACTTTTCTGCTGTAAAGGTTGCTTTTGCACATTTATCAAGACCAAATTACATTCTTATATCATCTGAAAAAGTTATGACCACTTGCAGTTGTGCTTTCAGTTCTTCATCTGATGAACTATACAGTTTTGAATCGTTCACAAAAAGAAGATGAAAAGTCTTTACACTTGTTGTTTTATGGGAGCCAATTGTAGCCATGACCTAATCTGCTAAGTAGACAGCTTAATGGGTTAAGGGCAAGACAAAAGAGCAGTGGTGACAAAAGAGCCACCCTGGAATATCCCCCTTTTGGATTTTTATCCCTGGAATAATAATTTGTTCTTTATTATGGCATAACTGCAACGTGGTTTGCTACTGTTTCATGGTTGCTGTAATGTAATCGATCAGAGTAGGATGTATCTTATACATTTTTAAGCATTATTTTTATCCGTGAATGTGGGTTAATGTTAAATGCTTTTTCATAGTCTACCTATGCCATCCTTTTTACAGTTCTCCATTATGACTGTATTTAGCAACAAATGATCCTTTGTTCCATATGACTTTATTTTATTACCCTTTTGTTTTATTCCCATGATTGAATTTTCTTCTAAATGACTATGAATTCTGTCGGTATCAATTCCAATGAATAGTTTATAGGTTGTCAGAAGGCATGTTATTGGTCTATAGTTTTTGGGATAGCTTGCAGGTTCTGTCTTAAGTAGGACCATTGTTTTCCTGTTGTTAACCAGATTGTTGTCTTTTCAGGGTGCACATACAAGTAGTTCTTACTCATGGCTAAATTTTTATGTAAAGATGTTAATAGTTTTAGCCAGAAGTTAGGTACTGTATCTGGACCTGGAGTTGTCCAATTAGGTGTTTTTCTTAATTTTGTTTCAATCTCTCTAGCCATTACTTCATCCCATTTCATGTCCTCAACATTGGAACTTGTTATTCTTTCTTTTACTTCTATCAATTTAGCATTTATGTTATGTTCCACTGGATCTACATAAATACTTATCCAAAATGTATCTCTTTCTTCCTTTTTTGGTGGTCTTTCAGTTTCTTTTACCTTGTTTCCCAATTCTCTATAAAACTTTTTTCGGTCATAAATAAATTGCTTATTTTGTACTTTTCCTTTATATTTATCTGCAAATCTTCTAAGTTTTTCTTCTGTGCTGATGTTTTTAATTTATTATTTATGATAGTGCATGATAGATCCTGATCTGTTCTGATACTGTGCATTGCTTTTATCACGTCTGTCTTTCTGAGTATATTTGTTGATCTATTCCCTCTTCTATACTCTTCTAAAAGTGACACTTCTTGTCTTAATTGCTTTATAGTTTTCTCTGTTCAATACTTCCATAGTGACATTTGATTTCTCCCCTTCCTTTCCCTTACTGCCCAGTGTTTTTGTGTTAAGACTTTATCTGTTATTAATTTAGCTGCACAGTAATATATCATATTTGCTTATGTTATATTGCATGAATTTCTATGAAGAGTCCTAATTACTGTGTTAATTTGTTTTATTAAACTTCTAACTTGCTGGGTTTTATTGACTTTCTGTAGTCTGTTTCTTTTGGGTCTGTATTAGGTAATTGAACTTTCAAAAGTTCGACTGTCATATGGTCGACACCATATGATCGAACTTTTAAAAGTTTGAAAATCTAATAAAAAAAAAATAAACTACACAAATAACCTACCTGAATGTTTTAAGCAGGGGGACAAGCCCCCCTGCGCCCTCATACCCCCCGCTCTTTAAATATACCAACTCCAAGATCGCACTACAGTGCAGAAAAGGGAAATCTTCCCATTCCGAGCTGTACAGAGATCTCCGTTAAAACGTTCGAACTTTCAAAAATTCGATCATATGCTGTCGACAATATGACACTTGAACTTTTGCAAGTTTGATTATCTAATATAGACCTGTTTCTTTCTTTGATCTTAATATGTCTGTCCATCACTAGTAAATCAAGCAACTCTTCTCTTAGATGATTTTCTTTTAAACTGAGGGCACATTCTTTGTTCTTCATTTCCTGTGGGCATTCTACAGAAAGTTCCAGAGCATATTCCTGTGCCACATTCTCTTCAGTTTCATCTTGTGTCATCCGTTGCTCTTTCACATGGGAACTCACAGGCCTATTACTCCACAACACCGACTGTGTCAGACTTGCCACAGTTTTCTCTTCCTTCCCTTGCTGTGCAACTCCAACTGAACCTTTGTACTGGTTTTCTGTGGAAAACTCCAAAGTATCTTCCTATGGCAACTGATCAGATGTTTCCTGTTCCACTGATTTCTCCTTAATTTGAAGATCTATTGCTCTATCCTGCTGTGATGTTATCAAAATTAGATTTTCTACAGTAAATCCTTCACTTTGAATGTAGTCCATAACTTCAGTTTCTATTTCTTTAACTTCTGCATTACTAATCCTCTTTTCTACTTTTCCTCTTTGTTTTCTTATTTTTGTATTGTAAAATTTTACATATCTGGATGCCTTTGCCTCTATTTCTCTTCAGATATCTTTGGTGCTGCTCTTTTTGTATTGGTTAGTTTTGCTTTCTCCTTTGCATAAATATTACACCATATTAAATCTCTTTCTGTTTCCTATGTCCGTATTGCTTCTTCAGACGTCTCCTGCTCCTCCTCTTTCTCCGTACTTGTGATATAACCTGTGTTAGACTTTCTACATAAAATCCTTCACTTTGCAGGTATTCCACAACTTCAGCTTCAGTTAACTTCCACTTTACTGATCTTCTGTTCGATATTCCCTTTTTGTGATCTTATTTTTTGTGTTGTGAAATTTTCCATATCTGGATGCCTTTGCCTGTATTTCTCTTTGAATGTCTTTGGGGATGCTTTTTTGTATTAATTTGGCTTTTTCCTTAGCATAAATATTGCACCATATCAGATCTTTCTTCCTTTGCCATGTCCATATTTCTTTTTTATACCTTTCAAAAATCTCAGAATTTTGTTCTTTATATTTTTGCACTTTCTCAGTCATTTCTTTTTCCAAACGGCCCAAGGTTTCTTGCCCTATATAATGTTTTTCATAAATCTGTTGTAGTAAGGAACACACATTTTTATTTGAAGTTTCTGACAGTTTTTCTTGTGCAAGTATTTTTCTTTCTCTCTTAATCTTTTTGTGTATCATTTGTCTAGAAATTCTGGGCTTCTTGCATAATAGTAACAATACATACTTTCTTTATTTCTTATCCTCAGTTGTGCACTTTATTGTCTTTTTGGCTCTTTTCTGGCCTATCAATTTTTATGATTTTTGTGGACTACTACCTTCTTCAACAAGGGGGCCATCCTCCCCCTGGGCCTGGCCTTGCTGCATTGTCAGAATATTTCTGTGTCTTGAGGATTCTACACTTTTTTTTTCTCCATTCCAAGCACCAGTGTACCTACCAGGATAGGTCACTTTTTTATGCCTGGGTCTTGTGCACCCAGCTATCTTTTTTATGTTTTTAACCTACTCCTGCCCATGATGTATGCTATATGAAATACAGTCTGTATAACAGTGTCATCTTAGCGAGATTTTGTGAAAAACAACATCCACCTTATGAAGGTACTCACCAAGGCTTGAGGATGAATTCTGTTCCAGCAATACTACTCTCCTTTGCTTGCAGATTTATCATATGTTCATGTATATATATATGTATATATATATATATATATATATATATATATATATATATATATATATGTATACGCACACACACACACACACACATATATATATATATATATATATATATATATATAGAGAGAGAGAGAGAGATATGCTGCTGTTGTATAGCAGATCTGTGGTTATACATCTTACAAACCAGTGTGAAGCACTAGCATTTTTTGTTAACAGGAACATAACTTTTTTGTTTGAAATGCTAGAGTAATTTCTCTGGGGCTAAGCCTAGAATAAGGTCCCCTGGATCAATGGTTAGCGAACTTGAATAAATAAATAAGTGCAGAAACCTTAATAAAGGAAGCTGACAGTATTATAAGTAGGAACTATGAAATAAAATACAACTTATGGTGAATTAGTGATCTGGCCTAAAATGTCAAATTCCATGGAAGTCTTCTGTTTTTTTTTTTTTTTTACTTAAGACCGTCCAAAGTTAGGATTTTCCAATATGTTTCTTGCAGGAATGGAAAATCAGGATCCCTTACAGTAAGTTATTTTAATACTAGGCAGTGCCTCTTGTTTATGTTTTCCTACAACCTTCTGCATAGGCTGTTGGGGTCACCGCCAGCAAATGAATCCCACAAACCATGAAGTTGTGGTCTACTAACACATGCACACACGCACACACATTTATATATATATATATATATATATATATATATATATATATATAAAAAACATATATATTTTTGTCGTTAAATGAATCAAAGCATATTACAGCAACCATTACATGTCATGCATAGCAGTGCAGTCCGTGCAACAGAAGTATCAAAAGAATAAACATCTAGTGCTATTTTGTGTCATTGTGCCTTATAAAGCAGCATGTATTACATGTAAATGTATTACCTGTAAATGTTTCACTTGGGGAACATGTCATTACTCAAAATACTCACCAGCTTCATTTCCGTTTCTTTACATGATCAGAGTAGTATCAAGATCTGTCGGCCTTGACTTCTTTATTGATAGTTCACCTGCATCAGTTTATCTTTACAGCGCCACCTGTGTGTCAGAACCGGTACTTTAAGCATTTAGTCTGTCTGCAGAACTAATGTTGAAATACAGATAGAACTGCAAGTCCCAGTAGCTGTGCACTACACTGCCACCTCTACACTGAACATGAGAATGCATGGATGAGCGCTACAAATACTGACTTACATGCATTGTAAAGTCCAAAATATAGAGGTCATGTTGCTGCAGCCCACAAACTCTGAAAATCTCACCTTTCAGATTTCCCACAAACTGACATGTAAAATCCTCCATAAAAGTATATCGGGTGTGCTCATGGTCTTTGGGCTCCACATACACCAGCTTCCATCTTTGTGCAGTAGAGCTGTACCTGTATGTAGGAACTGGTAATGCAGCCATTTGGGTTTATTACCAGGTACTACCTGCAGCAATATTTCCCGCGTACAGATAGAGCACTACCTACAACGCAGTGGCAAAGTGACTGTAATGGCTTACACTAGTACGTTGATGGTTTAAATTAGCATTCACGGCCAGTATAATGTTGCAGTACAGGGATCCTGACTCACATCTTAGAATTTGGGTGTAGGGCTCCTAAAATCCGTATTAGGAATGTGGCTTAAGGAGTCACTGAGCCCTTTTCTGATTTGTGTGTTGTGTGGCTGCAGGCTACCCCAAGTGAAGTACATTTTGGAATCTTACAAAAAGTGTGACCACAAGAAAGGGCTTCCACAAAATGAGGTGCAGCAACAAATCCCAAATGTGTTATACATTTTACTTTATGGGTAGACATTCTGTGGCACCATTTCTATCATAAATGCTATTGTTTAAGTAGCAAAGGATGAATGTCGAGACTCGAGTTTATTCTCACCTTCTATGTGCCTTACTGCAGCATCCACTGAAAACAAGAAGAGTAAGACATGAGAAAACATTTGTCAGATTTGTTTTCTTTGTGTGATGTGTCATTATTTTTAAGTAAATGTGGAAGCAGATGAATCCTGGATTATAACAACAACAACAAAATCTGTAATGAGTTATGAATAGTAATAATAGTGCATGAAACATGACACTATAAGAAGGTCTGGGTATTTGTAGATATGACTGATATTCAAAATGTAAACACTGTATATGAACTACTTTCTTCTTTTCAAATGGAAGAGTGGAACCTTTGTTAGAGTACAGTCTGTTTTTGCTTTGCTTTTGTCTTATGAAATACTGCTTCACCACCCCCTTCTGTTTGCTCTTGGGAGAATCTAAGGCTACACTGGGATCATCTTTTGTAAGAAGATCACAGAGGAGTAATAAAAAAGTCTCATTTTGTAAAGCGTGCCAGTTCTGTGTGCTTTTGACATTGACTTTTCACCCCAGTATGCCAGAGTAATGAAGTCAGTTCTTGAAGCGTTTGACCTGACCTGTCCAGGAAATTGAAAGTTTGGTTTCTGTTTCTGTGGTTGAGATAATAGCTGCACTGCTGGTGAATCATTGAATGAGGTTGTTTGTCTCAGAGTAATGCATCCTTATTTGTCTTTCTTTTGTTCTTCTGCTTAGTGTTCAGTGTGGACTGCAGCACAGTAGAATGTCCTTCAGTTCAGCAAGTTACATGCCCTGCAGACAGCTATGAAACCCAGGTCCGTCTGACTGCTGATGGCTGCTGTGCCTTACCTACCAGGTGGGTTCTCCATCCAGTTTCTTCTCCTAAGCCACAGTGTCTTGTTAGACTTACAGCATCTGTATGCAGCTTAATAGTTTAACCAAACTTATTAACGTTGTTATCTCATTCATGGGCAGAATGTAGCACTTCTGGGTGGCTGATTAAAACTTCAAAGGTATTTGAATACTAACAAAAAGAAGTGTCAGGGGTTTATTCTGAGTTGGTTTTATGTGGTCGTGTGGGCTCCTGACGCAGTAGCTGTACCACATCCTCCAGCACATATAGACACGTGCCTCCGCGCTTTTAAAGGTGTAGTACATGAGAACATATGAATTGTTATATAAAAATGTTAAGGATACAATTACTTCCCTATGACCTGTTTTAGATTTGTTAAGGGCACACTTACGTCCCTACGGCCTGTTTTAGATTCATTAAGGGTGCAATTACTTCCATATTTCCTATTTTAGAATCATTAACGGCACAATTACTTCCCTATGGCCTGTTTTAGATTGCTGATGATGTTGCAGATGTTTCTGGTTGTAAGAGGAAGTGTATACAGTAACAAGATTATGCACAGAAGCTTCCATCGTAGAGTTAAAGTTAGGAGACACAGGAAGTAGACAGCCACTGCTGTTACAACAGCTCTGGTATACAAGGTACAGTTTGCACACCTGCCATGCATAAAAAGGGAAGACTGAACTATATGCACCATTGTAGTTTAAATGTTGTAAATAACCACTTTCTGAAAGATCATACTATACAGTAAGGCTTCTTCTTTACCATAAATAAGAGGCTTAGATGGGATGGGAAAAGGGGAGGCTGCCCTGGGTGCATAGTTTTGGGAGCATGATTAGCAGTTGCTTATGGGGTGGTATTGCAGTATCGGCATTTAGAAGTAAATACCAAAACTGCATTTGCTGTCACAACTGAAGTGCTGAAGCACATTGTGTGTGGTATTCTAACATGTAGCAATACACTTATTACATTTGTTGCAAGTGGTTTGCTACAGTTTCAAGCAGTATACTGTTTGTCCTCAACTCAGAAAGAGGACTTTTTTTCTCCTGAAGTCAGAGTTGGGTAAATGCTAGATCGGGGAACAGTTCCAAGCAATAAAATAAGCTAGTTATGGCTGTACTGTCGATGATTTTATTTCTGATTCTATGATTGATTTATTAATTGTTACCATCACAAGAAAGTCCTTCTGATATATCTGATTGCCTGGGGCTAGATTCTGAGAAGACAGGCAGTACAAGTAGTGTGACAAGCCCAGTTATTGACAAAGCATGTATAACTCTGTTAAACATTATGTGCAGTTCTGACTAATTTGCAACAGTTATTCAGTTTATGGTGACTCCAGAGAATTCTTAAACATTTAAAAATGGAATTCCACGCTTATTAAACCAGAAGCTGGTCTGTGTCAACATATGCAGCTGAAAATCAATTAGTAGATCAGTCTATTCTTAATTAATTTTTTAAATTAAAAAGCCATTTAATGAGATGTGAAACACTGTACAAAATACAACAAAAGCACCTATTTATTATAAAGTCTGCAATAGTCTAACTAGTTAATATTATGTCAGCACTGAGATGTACTAAAAAGAAAGATAATTTACAATTAAGTACCTGGATGGACAGATGTCAGTTGATTCAAAATATGAAAGTTTGACCCATAGGTCTCAATCCCTGAGGTAGAGAATTACATTGCAAAAGGTAAGTGTGACAGAGGCAATGCCCTTTTCTCGTATGGCTGTAATTTCACCGTAGGATTCTGATGTAACCTCTCAATGGCCAGGACGAGCTGCTGAGTTGTGTGATAAGGTTGATGGAGGTTCATCGAGTAAGGTGGACTATAATCATAAAGGGATAGATGGCCTAGGTATATATCACCTTGTTGATTATTTCCAACAATGCATCATTCAGTACAAAGAAAAACATCTATTGGACCTCCACACCCCAGTAAGTGTCTTGTTTGCAGCAACTTGCACCAGCAGATTTTGTCAGAGTTCCACCCCGTACACACACAGCTTAAATTCATTTAAGTCATGAAGATGCAAACGTATGTAAAAGAGTATGACGGTCCTACTTTGGAATCTCATGCATTTTGAGGTGGTGCTTTCCTCTGGTTACAGTTGGTACTGACACACACACACACACACACACACACACACACACACACACACACACACACACAGACAGAGAGACACACACACACACACACACACACACACACAGACAGAGAGACACACACACACACACACAACACACACACACACACACACACACACACACACACACACACACACACACACACACACACACACACACACACACACACACACACACACACACACACACACACACCTCTCTGTGTCTTAGTAGCACTTTCTTGAATAAATTTTCTTTAATTCATAAAGGTGTTCACTGATTCTTGTGCTGAATGCATGTCTTACCAAACAGAGTGCACGGTACAAAGTGTGCACATCAGCCAGAAAGGGGTGCATTCTGTGTCCTTCATTTTATTCTCTGTTCATTTTATTCACTGTAATGTGCTTTGATTTGTTGTTTTTATACAGAGTAAGTTGAAGCTGGACCCAGTTACACCAACCTGTAGTAGAAAATTTAGCAGGACAGTTAGACAATATATACTTCATAGAGTCTTTCAGAATGCGAGCATGTGAACTTATAGGTATAGAAAAGGGAGAAACTGCTGGTTTGTTGAATATTTTTGATTGTTACATATAGTTTATGTACTGCTTGAATGCATGTATTCTAGCTTTTTTGTGATACCACTTCTGTGTTTGTGACTTTTTTTAAATGTGTCTGTGGTGTTTACTAAATGATAACCATCAATAAACAGGTTAAGGCTTGAGATGTTATGAAGAACAATTTACTTCAGTCATGAACAAGTAATATAATTCTGCACAGAATGTGTGCCTTCTAGCAGTATTGACTTTCTTAAAGGTAAATTGCCATCTCTCACACTGAAATTGATCTGATGACCATAATATTGACAGTCAAAATATCAGCAAAAAAATCTAAATCATAAAATATCAATACAATATTACAACAGGGAATGGTATATGCATTTTCCCAGCTACTGTGCGACCTCTGAGTTGCAGTTTTCGGATGTGCTTGGTTTCTGTTTTTTGTTGATATTTTGGGTGTCAAAATTACGATCATTAAATCAGTTTCAGCATACATGACTTTATGTCTATATAGCTATACCTGTATGTATATCTCTCCCTCTGTATGTATCTATCTATGTGTGTGTGTGTGTGTGTGTGTGTGTGTGTGTGTATATATATATATATATATATATATATATATATATATATAGGGAGCACTACAGAATCCTGAAAGCCCAAAATCCTGAAACCAAAATCTCGAAAGTTCAAAATACTGAAAACTCAAAATACTGAAAACACACAGAATACCAACACTTACTGCATTCCAGCACAAGTACATACAGAAACAAATAAAACGCAAACCATATTATTATTCTCCAAGTATAAGCAGGGGGCCAAGCCCCCCCTGCACACCCACACACCCCTGCTACTTAAATATATCAGCTCCAAGATTGCACTTAGTGTAGTGAAGTGAGTCTCAGAGTTGATATATTTAAGTAGCAGGGGGTGTGGGGGGGTGCAGGGAGGCTTGCCCCCCTGTGTATAGTTGAAGAGTAATATGTTACTGTATGTTCTTGTGCTGGAATATAGTAAGTGTTGGTATCCTGTGTGTTTTCAGTATTTTGAACTTTTAAGATTTTGGTCTCAGGATTTTGGGCTTTCAGGATTCTGTAGTGCTCCCATATATGGATATGCATGTGTGTGTGTGTGTGTGTGTGTGTGTGTGTGTATATATATATATATATATATATATATATATATATATATATAGATATGGATATACATACTCACGCACACATATATGTTTCTTCTGTAAAGAAAAGAACCACATGCAAATCACTGACATTTTTCCTTACTGTGCCTAGGGATGTCAGACTCAAACACATTAATGTATTAAGTTTTTGATGAAACAGCCTACAGGTCCTGTATTAAGAGCTATTATTATTAGAAATACACACCTTCACTAGCTTTATTGCTAACCAAGCAATAAAGCAGTAATGTTTTTCTTTCCAGAGTTCCTGTTGTCAAATGCACCCTCCCTAGAAGGAGACTATCAGTTAGTTGACCCAAGCACTCTGTATGTTTTGATCTCTGAAGTGGAGCTAAGTCTGACATTATTGATAGCTTATAGGATGAGTTTCTTTTTTTTTTGGAGGGGTGAGGGGTTAACGTCTCTGGAACACCTTCTTCCCATTAGCTGTGCAGCAATGTCTTTATGGGATACCGTGTCTTTATTTTGCAGTTTCTGTCCTTTCCTTTCATTAAACTTGTCTGGTGGATCCTGGAATCTTGTTTGGATTGATTTTTATATGTTGCATGTATTTTATCTAAACAGAAGACGTTGTACTCTTTGAACCATATATGAGTGTGGTGTTTCAGCTGGCAGTAGTACAGAGACTTCCTGATACCTGGAATTATTTGCCCACCAGAACCTGTAAGCTTGCAGTATCCCCTTGCTGGATAGTTATTTCTTTCAGCGCAGTCTTATTATCGCTTGCAGTATCCCCTTGCTGAATGGTTATTTCTTTCAGTGCAGTCTTATTATTGCTTGCAGTATCCCCTCGCTGGATGGTTATTTCTTTCAGCGCAGTCTTATTATCGCTTGCAGTATCCCTTTGCTGGATGGTTATTTCTTTCAGTGCAGTCTTATTATCGCTTGCAGTATCCCCTTGCTGGATGGTTATTTCTTTCAGCGCAGTCTTATTATCGCTTGCAGTATCCCCTTGCTGGATGGTTATTTCTTTCAGCGCAGTCTTATTATCGCTTGCAGTATCCCCTTGCTGGATGGTTATTTCTTTCAGTGCAGTCTAATTATCGCTTGCAGTATCCCCTTGCTGGATGGTTATTTCTTTCAGCGCAGTCTTATTATCACTTGCAGTATCCCCTTGCTGGATGGTTATTTCTTTCAGCGCAGTCTTATTATCGCTTGCATTATCCCCTTGCTGGCTGGTTATTTCTTTCAGTGCAGTCTTATTATCGCTTGCAGTATCCCCTTGCTGGATGGTTATTTCTTTCAGCGCAGTCTTATTATCGCTTGCAGTATCCCCTTGCTGGATGGTTATTTCTTTCAGCGCAGTCGTATTATTGCTTGCAGTATCCCCTTGCTGGATGGTTATTTCTTTCAGCGCAGTCTTATTATCGCTTGCAGTATCCCCTTGCTGGATGGTTATTTCTTTCAGCGCAGTCTTATTATCGCTTGCAGTATCCCCTTGCTGGATGGTTATTTCTTTCAGCGCAGTCTTATTATCGCTTGCGGTATCCCCTTGCTGGATGGTTATTTCTTTCAGCGCAGTCTTATTATCGCTTGCAGTATCCCCTTGCTGGATGTTTATTTCTTTCAGTGCAGTCTTATTATCGCTTGCAGTATCCCCTTGCTGGATGGTTATTTCTTTCAGCGCAGTCTTATTATCACTTGCAGTATCCCCTTGCTGGATGGTTATTTCTTTCAGTGCAGTCTTATTATCGCTTGCAGTATCCCCTTGCTGGATGGTTATTTCTTTCAGCGCAGTCTTATTATCGCTTGCAGTATCCCCATGCTGGATGGTTATTTCTTTCACCGCAGTCTTATTATCGCTTGCAGTATCCCCTTGCTGGATGGTTATTTCTTTCAGCGCAGTCTTATTATCGCTTGCAGTATCCCCTTGCTGGATGGTTATTTCTTTCAGCGCAGTCTTATTATCGCTTGCAGTATCCCCTTGCTGGATGGTTATTTCTTTCAGCGCAGTCTTATTATCGCTTGCAGTATCCCCTTGCTGGATGGTTATTTCTTTCAGCGCAGTCTTATTATCGCTTGCAGTATCCCCTTGCTGGATGATTATTTCTTTCAGAGCAGTCTTATTATCACTTGCAGTATCCCCTTGCTGGATGGTTATTTCTTTCAGCGCAGTCTTATTATCGCTTGCAGTATCCCCTTGCTGGATGGTTATTTCTTTCAGCGCAGTCTTATTATCGCTTGCAGTATCCCCTTGCTGGATGGTTATTTCTTTCAGCGCAGTCTTATTATCGCTTGCAGTATCCCCTTGCTGGATGGTTATTTCTTTCAGCGCAGTCTTATTATCGCTTGCAGTATCCCCTTGCTGGATGGTTATTTCTTTCAGCGCAGTCTTATTATCGCTTGCAGTATCCCCTTGCTGGATGATTATTTCTTTCAGCGCAGTCTTATTATCGCTTGCAGTATCCCCTTGCTGGATGGTTATTTCTTTCAGCGCAGTCTTATTATCGCTTGCAGTATCCCCTTGCTGGATGGTTATTTCTTTCAGTGCAGTCTTATTATCGCTTGCAGTATCCCCTTGCTGGATGGTTATTTCTTTCAGCGCAGTCTTATTATCGCTTGCAGTATCCCCTTGCTGGATGGTTATTTCTTTCAGCGCAGTTTTATTATCGTTATTTTCTGATTGCCTCAGGTGTGGACCCATTTTTCCTTGAGGCATGGTATTTCCTGCAGTTGTACTAACATTAATGAGGTAGGGCCTTGATCTTAGACTGCGACCCTTCAATATTAGAGCAGATGACAGTCCCATAGACTATAGGGGGATATTTAGAAGTTCTAACAATGCAAGCTGGCAATCTGCATTGTCATTTAGAATATTTTTTTTCTTTAGACCTTTTATTGATTGGATAGCCATCAGCGAATTGTGGATATTTTGGGCTTGTGGTAGTGTTGCAGAATTCCCATTCCAGAACAAATTTCTGGAATTGTGAATTCTTCGTCTGTGGGCCACCATCTGAAGTTCTTGATATTGTATGTCTAGAAAAATTCCTCTTCATAGCAGCAATCACAGCCTTTGCTCAGTGAGTTTTTCAACTCTGATACCTATTTTGAATAGTAGTCAGTCATAGCAGGTACTGTGCATTTGATGCTGGAACAAATCAAACACAACTATACCTCTCAGCTGTCCAGATTTTTGTCTGTTCTTCATAAAATGTGTGGTTTTCTGACTATTTAGTTGACAGATAAGTTTCAGACTTCCTGTCCTTCAGAAAATACATGCTTGCACAAATCCTGTTATTCTAGTAACTTTCTAAGTTTCTAAGAGAAATATTTAAAATCTGTCTTTATTTTTGCCCCCCCCCCATTATTTTCTGCAGATTTTTGGTACTAAGCGGTTGAGAGGCATGACCCCTATGATACTGGTATATTATATAACATCATTTTCACAAGGATTTTAGGAAGTTCAAGGCTACTGAGTCATGTGACCATTATGCCTAGGTAGTTCTCACTGTAGACTGTACCTCCATTCTCATTGGAGGCACAGACTTTTGTAGCATGTGACCAATATGTAATAGTTGTAAATCTGTTCTGCCTGAGTAAACATGAACTACAACATGACAGTTCTTGCCCATATTTTGAACTTTACAAATGTGTGTCATGAATCCTGGCCAGTATTTGTTTTCTTAGAAGTTGAGATACAGCTACACTTCTGTACTTAAAGACTAGTCCATCAGTATAACTAAAGTAATCACAGAAAAAAATATGGATGTATGGTAATAGTTATTTTTATCTTCAAGCCATTTTTTAAGATTGTATTCCCTACCTGTTGCATCTTAGTATTAGTTTCAGTTTGTCTTTTTAATTCTCTGCTTCTCTTCTGACCTTGAGAAATACAGGGCTATTGTCACCACTTTGAAATTATTATGCAACTAGTTTTCATTTTTTTTCATGTGTGCCTTTCTTAGAACACCAGTAGTTTGCCTCTGCTTTCCAGGTTTGTATGCTGTATTGATCTGTGGAAATTCTGAAGCCTTCTCAGTCATGAAAGATAATCAGAGTCTAGTAACACCCAACCCCATGTCCAGTAGCTTTTACACTATTTGTGCTTATTCTGTTTGTGCATCTGTCAGCACACTAGATCTGTAAACTGCAGAGAGTACTGCTTCTAGGCCTGGCTGTTTGACATGCACTTGCAGGACTACTGGTTTCTTGATGCCATATCTTAAGATAGGAGCTTCTGTGACAAAATTCTATAAGGTGTCAACAATGTTTTCTTGTTCACTGTCTCTAAAAAAGTTCTACATCTTTCTCATGTAATTTTCCCGGTGGCATTGACACCCTGGATAAGTTAGGTATGAATTTTGCAAGTTACTGAACCTTTTCCAGTCACTGGAAGGCAATAGTTCGATAGATCATTTTGTGTGCACCACAACCTTGACTTTTTCTTGACTTGGTTATATATTCCATGCTGTGTGAGCATATACTCCATGCTTGTTACAGAGTTCACCCATCTGTGTTTCTTCTTTGCATTCACATCCTTATGTTGCAGTCTATTCAACAACTTTGCCCACCTGAGGTCATGCTCTGTCTGTATTTCACCATGTTTCACCCTATGCCAGTATGCTGTCTATAATACTTACTACCCTATCCAGGCTTTCCACAATGTTTGCAGTAGTTGTTTGGAAGATCTCTGAGGCTGACAAGATCACAAATAACATCATGACAACACCTGAAGAAATCAGTATTGCTCAGTGGTAGGTTTTGATGGTACATGGTTTTGAGCTTTTTTCATCAACATTCACTATCTAAAACCAGTACTTGGTACCCAGCACTGAAAAGTATTTGGCTATTGGCATTGTTACCACTTCAACAGCAATCTTATAGGGATAATATTCCCTGTTAATAGCTTTATTTAAGTTCAGGAGGCTCAGTGTATATACATATACAGACTTTATTTGGTATGACTAATATTACAATACAGTTAACCCACTCTGTTATTTCAGCCTACCTTATAATTACCCTAGTTCTTCCATTTTTTCAACTCTTGCTTTTTTCTGTGCATTATGGCCACTGGTACATATTCTGGGGCATGCAGTTTAGGAGGAATGCCTGAATTCAGCTTAATTGTATACTGCCCCTAGCAGATAACTGATACCTCATATTGTGTCCGGCCATTTACAGCTACATTTAGCTTGGTTTCTTTTAAAATCAGCTCAGTCAAATCATTATGACTACATACGTCACACTCTTGAGTTTCTGCCCATTACTTGCCTTAGTACATAAAGTTTCGGCTTCATCTTCAAACATTCCACTGGTTTCACAGAATGCACTTTTGTTTGTGAATTTGTTTTAGCATTATCTGCTTTGTGCTGACTATTCTAAGGTATTAACCTTTTCTATTGCTAGTACTTGAAACAACACTGTATGTGATATGATTGTCTACACATCTCTAAGGTTCTTTACACCTTAGAGATAAATCTGTAGCTCGAATCTAATAACAAAATAAACATAGAACTGCACAGCTTATTCTTCACTCCCAGAGACTTAAAAGAACTTTCATTCAAAACATTACATTCTTCTCCAGTGTCCAATTTAAACACAGTATTTCTGCCATCAATCAGTTTACCTGTCTGGCCAGTGCTTTCTTTTCCATCAAGAAGAGTGAAGTTCTCCTACCTTTGAAGATGTTTATTTCATTATAGTATACACATAAATCAAGTCAACAAATAGTTCTTTTTAAGATTATGAGTTTGTACTGTTCATAAGTAGTCATGTCACAGTTTGATTACTTGCTTGCAAAACTTTGCATTTGATGAAGACACTCTACCAGCTAGGTATACATATTTTAGCAAAATAATCAGCACTTCAGTTTCTATATGTACCCTTTTAATCTGGGCAAGCTCTGCCTTCAGTATTATATTCACACCTCCTACCCAGAAACTGTATTTTAGTTGCATCTTATCCATTTTAGTTTTAACTAAGTCATTAAGGCATGCTTGGCTACATTGCCTTACCACTTTATTATTTTGTTTTGAACACTTTTTATAAACCAACAGACCTGTTTTTCTTTTATTTTAGTTGAAACCTTTGTTAAATGTATGCTGCATACATATCTTTTCAGTTCACTCTATCATCTGTGTATTAGTCAGTTCACTTGCTCTGCATGTATCTGTTGCCTTTTTTAGTGCTGAAGTCTTTTCCAACATTTTGTTTTTCACACCAGTCACTCAGTGTGCCCCTCACAATGCTGTATCTCATTAGTGAATCAAGCAGATTCCCAGACTTGCATTCAGTCATGTAAGCATCAGTACCTTCACATAGCCCCTGATGTCCTGTAAAAAGTACCATCTTATGTAGGGCAGACTTTTTTTTAAGTTCACAGCACTCTTTAAACCTTTGTTTCACTACAAATGTTTATTTATTTGTACGCATATTTGTATTTGTTATCCAGGAAAGTGCACTAATACACATGGACCTTTTTCATACTCAGCATGGGAGAACTGTTGGGCTAAGTGACCTGCTCAGAGTTGCACATTTAGGCACAGGGAGTCGAAGCTTGGACTATAAGAAGCCGCTCGTTAACAGTGTACGTTATTTTTTACCATTCTCAATAAGTCCTGATGTATCATGTACTTTTTGGCTGGATGTTAGAAGGTAGCTGCTAGCACGTCTTCATTTTTCTCATATAATTCAGATGAACTATTAAAAATATAAAACCTTTAACACCAGAATCTCTAGTTTTCTGATAGGTTGCCTTGAAGTTCAGTTTTATCAAGATGCAGTGACAACATTGGTGCTTTGAGTTTATTAATGTACTGCAGGGAGACGTCAGTGATGCTGGTTCTGTCATATTTGTGTTTTATCTTACTTTCATGCATATTTAAAGTTTATTAACATTAGCATGTATTTGCAATCATTAATTCTTCACTTTTCACAACATGTGGTATATTATGTTTAGTTTTAGTGCTGAGCTACGTGACCTGTCGTTATTCCACTAGGATGTGTGTGTGTTCCTGCCACACTGTTTCAAGAAGAACCAGGTGCAGTAGCGAAAACCAGACCATAATATACCCATTTAGCTTAAATTTTGTAACCCAGTATCTTCTCTGTGGGTTTATGGTTGTACAAGGCAGTTTGCTTTGTGAGTATAGTAGACAGAATTTTAGTCTATAACTGTCCAAATCAGTGTCCCATACAGTGGTACAAATTTCACTGTGTATTGTCTTAGTGCTACCTTTAAATTGGATGAACTATCCCAAATACTTTAACCCACTGCAGAAGCATTTTGACAAAAGGTAATCTTGTCCACCTGTATGTAGGTATGCCTAGGTTCCTTTACTGTAGAATATTGCATTTAATTATCCCAGACGTGAGTCTGTTGTTAGAGTACAAGACTACAGCACTCTCCCTACCCCATCTGTTAAGTAACTGCTTTCTGAACCAGCAAGTTGTCGATCATTTTTAACCATTTTAGCCTATCCATTGTACCTACTCAAGGCACCATAGTGACTCACTGGTTAAGATGTATACCTTTCAGTATGATGAAATCACCAGGATTGGGGCAATCCTCTCCCAGTCATTCACCACCTCTGGGGTAGGAGTACGAGTACTGATTTGCTCACAACAAGGAATGGGGTGCCTTGTCAAAATGAGCACTTGATCAATAAAATATGATTGTGGGGAAATCGTGTGCAGCAAAACAGCATTGGTCATCTGACAAGAGAATTCTTTGATACACAGAAGTGAGATGTAATAGCCAAATCTATATAAGAGAAATATTTAACTTTATTTTAAATGATTGCAGTTATTGTTTGGAGTACTGTTTAATGATGAAATAGCATATAACAACATGGTCTTGATAGTTTGTTAGATATTATTCTGTGATACCTTTTAAGAAGAAAGAGCCAATATAAGAAAAATGAATGTTCCGTTTTATTTTATGTGACCCCAAATATTTGTGCACAACTGATTGGGGAAACAACATACATCGATAAGGTAATGATTGTTTAACATGCAGTATCCTGCAAAACCAGAAGGAAAGTAAAGATGGCGTTTTTAAAAGCTTGTTACTGAGTTGGTGTTGCGAGGAATAACAAACAGTAGTGTGTGTTGTGGAGAAACTGTGCATAATCACATCAGTACTGGTAATATATGGAACGGCAACATAACCGAAAAACAGACACTGGTAATGGGACACTCCATGATTAAGGGAATTAAAAATGTTTTGCCAATAAAGAGTGCAGAGTTTATTACTGTGTCTTGTTTAATTTTTTGTAAAAAGTATGATGTACTGTGTGTCCTAAGAGAATATTTTTCAAAGGAAAAAATTATAACTTGGTGACAGCTGTGTGTGTGTGTGTGTGTGTGTGTGTGTGTGTGTGTGTGTGTGTGTGTGTGTGTGTGTGTGTGTGTGAGAGGGGGGCAATGATGTTGGTAAAACGAAGTCCCCTCTTTTCCAGTTAAATTAAGTGTATTATAAATGTGTTATAGATATAAGCAAAAATGAGGGGATTTGAGTTAACCATGCATGATGTTATATAGCTGGTAGTTTCACTAATTATATCAGGAAGAAGTGTTACCTTACTTCACTAAAATACATTATGCTTTGGAAAGAGATATTGAGTAATTGTTTGATTTTTACTGCTGATAAGCCACACCTTAGCCACCAAGGTAATATATTTTCAGACTATATTAAGAAAAGCATGTGAAGGGCTCTTTTTAAAGTAACTGAAATGAGATTAATTTAAGTTAATAAAGGAAGAGAAAGTATTGTAAGATTTCTTAAGTGTACTTTTAGAAGCCGAAGTAATACGTTTGGAATTTTGGAGGCAAGAGTGGAAGTTGAAAAAAATTGCCATTTTGGTAGCTGAAATATGGTTTTCTAATAACAACAACCCTTTCAAGTTACTAGCTTGGAAAGGGTACCATAACATGAAGTGTGAAGGAGATTTTCAATGTGTGTGAGTAAAAAGTTTCAGGTTAATATCTTACATAGTATAAAAAATCTGGAGGTGAGGCTATGTTTATTGTATTGACCCCCAGAATAATGTTGAAATTAAAGGATTCAGGGAGGGCTTGTCATCATATTTTATGAATGACTTTGAAATTATAAGTGTAGATTTTATTGCCCCCCCCCCCCACACACACACACACACACGTTTGTTGGAATAATTAGTGTGCTTGCTTTGAAGGAGTAGGGCCTTGGTGAATATTAGTAAGGAATTAGGGTACACACAGGTTGTTATGAATATTAGTAAGGTATTAGAGTACACACAGGTTATGAATATTATTAAGGAATTAGGGTACACACAGGTTATTATGAATATTAGTAAGGAATTGGGGTACACAGAGGTTGTTATAAATATTAGTAAGGAATTAGGGTACACACAGGTTGTTAGTAAGGTGTTAGGGTACATACAGGTTATGAATATTAGTAAGGAATTAGGGTACACACAGGTTGTTATGAATATTAGTAATGTATTAGGGTACACACAGGTTGCTATTAATATTAGTAAGGAATTAGGGTACACACAGGTTGTTATGAATATTACTAAGGTATTAGGGTATACAAAGGTTGTTATGAGTATTAGTAAGGTATTAGGGTACTCACAGGTTGTTATGAAACCTAAATATAAGGATAGAATTCTTAGCATTGCTTGGGTCAAGAATGTTAATGCTGTAAGTGAATTTTTTTTACAAAACCAGAATTAAATGAGTCAGATAATTTAAGTGTCTTGGAAATATTTAAATTGTGTGAAGGTTAATCACATGATTGTCTGGAGGGAAGGAGAGCATTTTGTAAAGTTAAAAGCTTGGAGTTTGGAATTAAAAAATGTGCTCTATGAGCAACAAGACCAGCTGGAATAGATATTATAAATATAATGGTCTGCTGATAAGAACATGTTCTCCTTGCTTCAAACAAGCCATCTAGTTATTTAGTTCCATAGTGGAGTAAAAGCTAGAAGGGAAAGAAATTATTACTGCAAAAGGTATAAATGGAAACCTAATGGCAATTTACTATGGTATGTTAGGTCATGAATCCACTTTAGGAGGATTGTGAGAGTTACGAGAAGTAAATATGTGGAAAGATTAGCTTGCCACACAAAAGGTAAGAAAATGTTTTTTTTTTAGGCATTTTAAGCATTACACAAAAGATCCTCAGCCCAGTTATAGCATCATTATAGGAGATACTTGTGTAACAGATTCTAAAATTCAGACTAATATTTTCTTAGGTCATCTAATGAGGAAAAAGACAAGAATAGGGGCCTATTTATCTGACATACTTTTTTCTGCTCTGGAATTAATATCTGAAAACAAATTAGAGAGTGTTGGAAAAAGTGTTTTAAGTCTATTAAACCAAGTACTATTGCAGGAATGGATGGTCTGAATGTTTTTCTCTTGGGGTCTTTTGCAAAGGATATTTTCCAATGTCTTTTGTATCTTTTCAGGAATCACAGTGGTGGTGCTGCGTTAGCGTTGCCGCCTCACAGTTAGACGTTGCACGTTCGATTCTCGGAGCGTGTTCTGTTTGTCGACATGCGTGAATGGGCGTTCTTTCGTTAAAGGTTGTGCGTTAGGCCCGGCAAGCCAGCACGTAAAAATCTACTGCCAATCATTAGCGGACTGGAGTTCCACTGTGGCGATCCGTAACCGGGAAAAGCCGAAAGAGAGAAAGTAAATTAAATACAGGTTATGTACCTATGTATGGAAGGTTGGTTTAATGTTACCAGTTTCCAAGTGAATGGAAGCTTCAAATGGGGAATGTCCTCAATAACCTATCCTTCTCACAATCGGTCACCAACTGGTTTCAGAGTTACCTGTCTGACTGCCAACAGTCCATTGTATGGCAGAATGACATATCTCCCCAACTACCTGTCTCCATAGGGGTTCCCCAAGGATCCATCCTTGGACCCCTACTCTTCTCTGTTTACACCAATAATCTAGCCTCTGCCAACAAACATGGCACACTCATACAATACGCAGATGACTCGACCATCATCTGCTCAGCCCATTCCCTACCAAAACTGCAAAAAGTCACACAGGAAGCCTTTTCCTCTGTTGAAACATGGTTATCAGATGCCTGATTAATACTCAACCCAAACAAAACTAAACTACTCATCTTCCAACCCACCAAACATACTCAAAACAACTCTCACTTTGACATCACGGCAAAAGACAACACCACTATATACCCAACTGAACACACCAGATTTCTAGGAGTGGAAATAGACAATAAACTAAAATTTGACATTCACATATCCATGACTATAAAAAAGTCCACAAAAAACTAGGAGCGTTATACAGAAATAAGCAATTTCTCACCAAAGCAGCAAAGATTTCAATAGCAAATTCCCACCTTATCTCCACCCTACTTTATGCCTCTCCAATATATACCAACCTAAGGCAATGTGATCTAAACAAGCTAGAGACCTGCTACAACAAAATCGCCAAATTCGCCACAGGGGCATCCTACCGTAGTCACCACTGTCTCTCACTTGCTGAACTGGGCTGGCCTGAACTCCCTCACCTCCTTCAGTGGTATCAACTCTCACTCGCCCACAAACTAGTAAACCATCCACTAAATGTCCCATCCCTCCAGAATCTACTCCAACCCTATCGCACCACCAGACCACTAAGATCCAGCAGCAAAAATCACTAGCAAATCACTAAAGCCAATAACTCTGCTGGTGAAGCACTGTTCTCTTGTGCCATAGCCAAATTATGGAACTCACTCCCACCCACAATTACCTCCATACCATCATGCACCCACTTCAAAACTTTACTAAAAGCGCAACTAAAAACATGCTGGCTATGCCCTTGCAACTCTCACTCTAATATCATCCACCCCATCCAACCACTACCTTTCTTTCCACTCCACTAACTACCTTGATTATAGCAAGCTCAGATGCTCACAAGCCAGTACTTATTATACAGCACGAACTTCTTCTTGTAACATTTGATAATGTCTGATATGCACTTCACAGATAAAGATTCTAGTTGTCTACTGATGTACTATGTTCTTCATCTGTAAATATGTTGTAAGTAATTGCTATGTAAATTGTTATTCACTGTGTAATCTAATGTATATACTGTCTGTTTAGTTTAACTGTGGAGCTTTTCTCCCCGGGCCTCCGCTGAAAATGGACCTACGTCTAGTCGGACACTCCCGGTCAACAAATTTAAATAAATAAATAAATAAATAAATTAACATGTATTTTAGGTAAATGTTTTGTAAAGGTCCTGCTAGAGCTGTTAATATTCTAGATTTTAGTCGGGACATAAGTCAGCATGGGTTTGCCCCAGGATGTTCATGCCATATTTGCTTACTGATCTTTTACCAATCTGTTTGGGAAACCATAGATGAAGGTCTGCTTGTGGATGTTATGTACCTGGACCATGCTAGGACTTTTGACATGATTTGTCATGACATAATTGTGCCCTTGATGATAGAAAAAAGCATAAACTGGTATGTTGTTAGAGAGTGAATAACTTGTAAATCTTAGCAAGAGGAATAATGAAGTTTATTTTATGTGACTGCATGTATCATGTGTTACTCTGGATAATGAGGAGACAACATATGCTTGTGGTCTAGTCTGACAAGTACTGTTCTGTAATACCTGATAGTGACAACTCATCGAGAAATATGAGCAAGAGGAATATTTCACATTAATTCACATGATTGCAGATAGCACCTGCATTAACTCTAATTTGCTAATGCACTTAAAAAAATCCAATCACGTGGAAGCAACATGGTCTTGATAGATTGATGAACATTATTTTGTGGTACTAAGTACTAAGAAGTAAAATCCAAATGCAGTCAAGATAACTATTTCCTTTATTTTACTCAGTTGCAAATATAATTTGATGCATCTTTTGCATGTGGATTTAGGAGCTGACATGTTCTTGCCTTGTGGTTAATAGTTAGTGTTTAAGTAGCACTGTAATTTGGGGCACTGATAGCATGTTAATGTTACAGCATATGGAGGTGATAGTGATTCCTCTGAACAAACCTGGTTGTGAAAATAAATGATTAAAGGAAAACAACATGCAATGTCAGGCTCTTGATTCTTTGGCAAGTACTGTTCTCTGAAAGATGGTAGTGCAAGGTGGTAGCTATATCTAGGCAACAGGAGTTATTTTCTTTGTTTTACATGATTACATGTATTATTAGTGGGCTACCAAATTCCAGCATCTAGAGAGTATAATACTTCTGCTGTAGTAATGTTCTTGTAAAAATAGTCATGGAGAAGCAACATAGAGTGATGTGGTCTTGCTTGTTCTCATTGGTACTTGACAGAGGGAAGCACTACCTAAATTTAAGCAAGTAATACTTCACTTTGACATAATTGCAAATATTTGTGTACACTGTTGCATGTAAGATACAGGAGCTCAAATATCATTTGGTGCAATGTTTGCATATGGAAATAGGAGCTCACATTTTATTACACAAAGTGAATGAGTGGCAGTAACATACAGGATCAGGGTCTGAAGTCTTTGGCAGACGTAGTTATGTGATACCTAATAGCGAGAAGTAATAGCCAAATGTAAGCAAGATAAGTATTTGTTCTTACAACACAGAGTTGCAGACATTTCATATTCTTGTCTTTCAGTTCATTTTCTATTAATACCAACATTATACACTATAGTCGCATTTTTTGGCAAACACTATTCTATGATACCTTATAACAGAAGTAATAACTAAATGTAGGCAAGAGAAATGTTTCCATTTGCTTTTCTTCTTTGCACTCTCTGCTAGTGCTGTATAATAATGTCTCAAGAAAGCTGGTCTGGGTAGCTCTGCAGTAGTACAATGTCCAAGAATAATGCTAGTAGCATTAGTGCAGGCCATGTACAAGGGCCAAAAGACACAAGTGCAAACATTCAGATTCACAGGGAGATTCCTAGTGAGTGTGGGTATGAATCAGGGCCTACAGCTATCCATACTGGTGATGGACTACATTGGCAAACAGGTCAGAAAGGACAGATTAACAAAGCTGCTGTATGCAGAAAATGTGGCATTACAAGCAAAATCTAAACAGGAACTTCAACAAATGATTGGGGAACGTAATGCAAAACTGAAAGCACATGACATGAAGCTGAGTACAGACAAATCTGCTGTCTTTGCAGTAAGACTGGGAAATCGAAAGAAGCTGAAATTGAGGTAGAAGGGAAGTAGTGGAATGGGGTGGCTAAGGAAAAGGGAAGTCTGAATGATGAGGTCAAAGGTAGAATCACAGAAGCTACAATCTACTGGCTCAGAGTATCAGGGGTCGTGTGTAACAGTAGAATGCCAAATGGGTGGAAAACTGAGGTGTCCAAAACAGTGGTGCAACCAATACTACTATATGGTACAGAAACCTGGGAAGTAAAGTCAGAACAGTTGAGGAAGCTAGAGGTGATGAGTTAAAGTGCCCAAGTGTGGAACACATGAAGAACTGAAGACATCAGAGCAGAAGCCAGAGTAACTACAGTTATAGGGAAGGTCAAAGAGAATAGATTATGGTCATTCAGGCACATGCAGGGAAGCAGAAGATGATTTGGTGAAGGATATTTGGGAAAGCCAGGAAGGAGGCAAGAGGAAACAAAGTTATTCATCAAAGAGATGGGTGGATTGTGTGAGAGAAGACCTGCGACAGGCTTGACTGCTGATGAAGGCAGGACAAAAGCACTGATTTGAGAGAGATGGCAGCGTTTGATGCAACACACCAACCCAATGTAGAAAATAGAAAAAAAAGAGGGTTGATGAGGATGATCACTACTGTTGTACATGAAACATCATTTTTCGGACCTTCTTCTGCTCCTAATGCTACTATGCTGTCATTTCTTTATGCCCTGATGCATTATTACCACTGTTACTTGATTCTTTGACAAGTTCTCTTTCCTGATGCTCAATAGTGAGAGGTAAAAGATAAAATAAAAGCAAGAGTTATATTACAGCTTAGTTTCTTTGGTTGCAAATCCATTGAAGTAAAATGTTAATTCTTGAGACATCACCTAGTCTCACCAATTCTGTCCTGTTATTATATCCTAATGTGACACTGCCAGTGGTCTGCAAGCGGGCATTTGGTATTGATAAATTCAGAGACTATATTAGATATATAGCAGGAGTTAAAAACTATTCCATTTTCTTGTATCACTGTCATATTCCTGAATTTTGTCATTCATTTTTCTGATGTGGTTGAACAAAGCTTTCTTAATGTTGTTGACTTTGGAAATTAGGTTTGCTTTATAGTTTTAGTTTTGCATCTTTATATCATAGTTAGAACTCTTTGTATTTTGTTTAATCTAGCTGTATTATTTCTTTGGGGGGGGGGGTCTTAAAGGCTGTGTAATGTCTTTTTTGATGTAAAGATTACTGGTTTTATACCACTATCAGTGGGAGGCTATTTTTTGCATTTCCCATTATAACTGTTGCTTATTAGAATGGCTTTGACAGTGCAGTCATACATGATAGAATGGAATTCATCAATACCTTAGCTATTGTTTTTGCATCTATTCCAAATAATACAAAACAGCACGTAATTATGTACTGCATTGTTAAATAAAACAGAATTACCAGTTGGCAGCTCGCAAAATTTCTCCATATTAATGGCCATCACTTTTAATCTAAAGATTAAGCATAGCCAGGTAGGAGCACAAGCCGAACAAGTGCTTGAGTCAGATAATTTGAGAACTGTATTATGAAAAAGTGGCTATCTTTTTCTGAAATTATAACATAGAAGGGGAAAGGAAGTTGGTGAGTTTTACTAAAACTCATATAGTTTGTCCACAATGGTGGAGTACAATAGGTAATTATAAAATTTAGCAGGAGTTGTCTTGATTGCAGGAGGCAGGTCTCAGATTAAACTTCGACAGCACTATAATATGAGCATGATACAGTGTATTATGGACACAAATGTGCAGTGTTTTGTTCTAGACTCAAGTGTAATAGTGCTGTTGTCTGACTTTACTGTGGCGACAATATATTTACATAAAAGAGGGGATGAAGACCCTCATAAGGATGCTGAGGCTTGTCCCTCCCTTATACACAATAATGCTTCTTCATTTTTTGTCAAAGTTCATAGGTTCATAGATTAGTAGATCTACTAATCTATGAACCTATGAACAACTTCATTTTTTGTCAGAGTCAATGTTTGTGGTACATTGATTTGTTAGATTTGATATTAATAAACATGATTTTAATGGAGTTGGTTGTATGACATGAATCAGTTTCCCTCCAGCATGGGAATGAGAGAAAATCAAAAACTGAACTGAGTTGAGTGTATCAAAATATATAATCCCAGTAATAACCTACTGCAGAATGTCTTTTCACTGGGCAGTAGATATGGTGTTGCCTATTGTAAGAAACTATATTACGTATGCTGATCATACTTTTAACTCTTTATTGTGGGTCCCAAGATATTTCACTCCACTCTTTCACAGTAGTACAGCAGAGCTGGGGTACATGCCATGATGAATCATTTTAATAGCATTTAGTTTTTTAGTTTAAAATATTTGTACTTAATTGAAAATACATAACTTGCTTTAAATTAGATCAGGGTAATATATTTAAGCAGTACAGTAATGTACTAATAAGATACTTGCACCGGAGTAATTTTGATATAATGACCTTAGTTTGAACCTGGAGATAGAGGCTGTTAGTCAACATGCAGTCTCCTTTCTTACTCTGCCACATATTGTCATGACAAGTTGGCTTTCAAAGCTCTGCCATAATATACTCTTACCTAAACATTGACATGAGTTCTTAAGTTCGTAGGAGGTTACTGGGCTTATGGCCCTGGGGCCTTTACAAGCCTAGCCATGTTATACCCATGTTCCCTAATTGACCTTGGTTAGATGGTTGTTATTCTCAGAGGGAGTCTATGATCAGCACCAACTGCCCTTGTCCATGAGGGATATAGGTGCCTTGTGAGTTGTATTTATATTTTCTGCATTTTCCAATCACTTTGGCCTGCAATGGTGAAGTGAGTGGAGTTTTCACCTGTCCTGTGGATGTTTTTCTGACTTTGTTTCAAGGAGGAGAATTACTTATAAGATACTCTTGCAATTATTAATTTTATTTTTTGTATTTTAAAATGTAATCTTTTAATCTGGACAACAGTTGCTTACATCTTGTGTATGTAAAGCGCTGTTAAGTTCTTGCGCGGCAGTTGCCGTGGATTTTGCCATATTAATGGAGAGTCTCTGTTATCATTCCCCATTAGAGAAACAGCAGTAATGTATTGGTTATACAGGTGATGACACCTGGGGTATAAGAAGGTACTCCTCTAGGTCTGCGTGAGGAAGTTAGGCAATTCCATTTTTAGCATGTGTCATTATACAAAAAGAAAAGTCATTTTCTGTGTCACTATTGAATTTTTAAATACATTATTAAATGGTATCTCCCCATTTGGTGCATGTACGAGACGCAGACCTCTAAGAATATAACAGCTTGCAAAGCTGCAAAATGTTCAGCTTATATAAAACATGAATACATAACTTTAGTTCAGGGTGAACATGTAATATATATCCAGAAAAAAATATTTTAAGTTGGTGTAACATATCTAATTTTCATAATGTATTTACATGGAAGAGACATTCTTTCTGATTAGGAATATGTGAATACAAAAATCCTACCATTGCCATTGCAAAATGGCCCGCGTTACACTGCTTCACAATACAGCTGTGTGTACATCAGGTCTCATCACCTGAGTGCACTGTGTTATTGAACTGTCCATTTATTATTCCCTGCAGAAGTTACTAGGAAACGTCAGTGTTTGCAGTATTAACTTATGCATATGTGAATCAAATGCAGGGCTGTTGAGTTTGTTACAATATAATACTCGCTGGGGAGTAGCACATTGGATCAGAGGTTTCTGGTTCTTTTTTTTTTTTGGCACCAGTACGAACTTGCTCTAGTAAATTTGGTGTATTAAATTAAAGGGCTCAGACTAAATACTAAAAATTGTAAGATCATCAGTTTTGGTAGATAACCCTTTCTCTTCATACTGTCTAGAGAACACACCTCTTCAAAACAGGTTTGGGACCTAGGTATTTGGGTTGATAGCTCCCTTTCTGGCCATCATGTAACATGTCTTTATTTAGACCTGCTAATTTCAAAAGGAATATCATCAAGGTCTAAAGAGATAATCACTCCCTTATTATTGTTCAGGCCAGTTATCGAGTACATTGCCCCCTTTTGGTATGTACCTCACTAAGCACGTCAAACAGTTAGAAAGACTCTAAATGTTCCTGACCAAAATGATTACAGGCCTAAAGCCCCTAAGCTAACAAGAAACGAGGGAAGCTGTATCCCTTTATTCAGTGGCTCATAAACTTTTGAGGGGACACCTCTCTCTTGCTTACCACATCATTAGAGATCTGATTGTCCTGGATCTCCTGTTTCTCTGCAAGTCCAATATCTCCACCAATGTTAGAACCGGGGACCTAAATCTTTGCCAAAAGATAAAAGACGATGGAGGTGTAGGTTTGTAATTCAATGCCTTCCAATATTCTGGAATAAACTTCCCCTGCAAGTCAAGCAGTGAGACTCACTATCTTGCTTTAAACTTAAAGCCAGGATAGGTATCCACAAATTTACTTCACTGTTCACCAGTATGGCCCTCCTAGAGAAAGGAGGTATGATGTCAAGGAGGTACTGTCTGAATCCGCGGTGGTGGTGCTGCGGTAGCGTTGTCGCCTCACAGTAAGACGCTGTCCGGTTCGATTCTCAGCTAGAGCGTCTTCTGCGTGGAGACATGCATGAATGGGCGTACCTTCGTTGAAGGTTGTGCGTCAGGGCTGGCAACTCGGCACATAAAAATCAACTGCCAGTCATTAGCGGACCGGAGTTCTGCTGTGGCAACCCCTAACCGGGAAAAGCCGAAAGACACAACAAAACTAAAAAAGTTTAGACCAGCGGTGGTGGTGCTGCGGTAGCATTGTCGCCTCACAGTAAGATGCTGTCTGGTTTGATTCACAGCTAGAGCGTCTTCTGCGTGGAGACATGCGTGAATGGGCGCACCTTCGTTGAAGGTTGTGCGTCAGGGTTGGTAACTCAGCACATAAAAACCAACTACCAATCATTAGCGGACTGGAGTTCCGCTGTGGCGACCCCTAACCGGGAAAAGCCTAAAGACACAAACTGTCTGAGAGTGGGTGCTGTTAACTTGGGATTGATGAGACACAGTGGACTTGAAATATCTATGAGATGTTTTCTTTTCAGAGTTTGCATGTCCTTCCTGTGCCCAGGTGGGATTTCGGAATTCACCAAGGTCTCCATAAAAACATATTAATAGGTAAATTTACAGTACTCTACAATGCTAGTAGGTGCGCATGTGAGCATGTGTGCAGTAATTCTGTGGTAAACAGGCTTTCTTTCTAGGATTTGTCTATAGTTTATGCATGTTGCATGGCTGGATAGGCTTCAACTTCCTAGTGACCCTGAACAGGGTAAAGTGGGTATCAGAAAACAAATGAAAGAATAAAAATTAGCTATATAATGTCACTTCAGCTTGGAAAATACAGTACCAGATCTGTAATCTATCCCTGTTTTTGTGGAACATTGCTAATTTCAAGTTTGGCTTACCCCTGTACATGATGTTCCTGTTTTTGGAGATATGTTCCTATTTTCAAGACTGATTTACTCCTTTGTGCAATTTTTCTAAACCCCCCCCCCCTTATTGCACACGCTTTTTGAAGCTGCCTAGTACACAGAAAACCACACTACATGTCTAACATACTTATGGCACCAATAATTTAAAGAAAGAGGACACACTTCTTGTATCTCCATTTTTCAGAATCAAAAATAAATGAGCTCATATGATAGACTTTTGCAACACACTTCATTAAAGTCTACAGATTTAGCACTGTCTCTTTGGCAATATGCTTATACCTCCATCATTTTTGTCACTCTGTTTTGTAAACATGTGTTTCTGAGTAGTATCCCACATTCCTACCAGAAGCAGGAAGAGTTATCTGCTGTCTGGTATTCAGATTTTATGCTAACTAGATGTCTGTATTTTTGTTTGGATATGCCTACATTTTAACAGGCATTGCTCCTAATTGTAATGTCTGTCAGCTGAGACGTATATACAGTACATATCCAGAATGTATCTGTACTGGATTGGCATAACACAAATACTAAAAAAATCATATATATATTTATCCACACATATGACATCTTTTTTTTTTATATATGCCAACAAAGAAATACTATTGACAGCTGCAAAATGCCCCCACAACTTTAACACACATCTATTTGTAAGTCTGCATCCTTGCAGTCATATTCTGAGTGCAGTATTTTCTGAGTGACCAGTTCTGAGTCAATGAAAATTCTTTCATTCATTCACTCATTTTTCCAGTAGCAACTTTATCTTAATATCAAACATTGTTTCAGATACTGATTTGCGTTTGAATATATCTATTTATGCATGTAATAAATGCTGTCCTACCAAGACATTACTTTGTGACAGTCTATGGGAATCCATAATAGACAGTTTATATATAAAATGTTGATGTATGATATCTATTCAGGATTGAAAATAAAAAATATTCCAGAATGTATCTGGTCTGTGTTGCCTGAATAACAAAATAACATTGATTTAACCATTAAAATGGCATTTTCTGTGATAGGTTCATAGGTGGATAAACTTATGCTAAGCTTAAAACTGGAAAACTTTGGTGAAGTTTAGCCAAATTTACACTCCATGTGTTGTGGTAAACAGTCAACTGCTTTCCTCTGGATAGAAGAATGTTTACATTAATACTAGGCAAAAATTTGCAGTTGCCCATCTAGTTGTGAAAGTTGGCTTTGAAAGTAGTCAAGGTAGTAGTTTGATTAATGCGCAGAGGGAATTTATTCCAAAGGCGGAGAGTGTGCTGTGTAAACAATATAAACCCGATCAGATTTCTTTATTTATTTTCTTTGCCGTGTTGCCTGACTGGGATGTGTCCATTTCTTATTTAAGAACTGGGACCATTGTCTCCTTTAGTGAGTTGCTCAGAATCACATTGTAGGCAAATGTAGATGAGAGAGTCAAACCCAGGAGGACTATTGATTGAAACTAACTAAGAGATTTAAAGTTCTTAACCTGGAATTATAGTTTTAGGTGTGGTGCATACTCCAGTGACAAGTACATTTCTTGAATTTTTTTTAAAGAAATATCAGACAGTGTTTGAGATTTTCTCTAAGATGTGGATACACCATAAAATGCCCACAAAGGTTACAGTGTCACAGTTTGCAGAACAGTTCAGTATTTATTTTATTTAAGGGATGAGTATGTAATATATATCAACGACAAATCTATGTCTTTTGATAGAATTAAATGTGTCTGAATCACATAACACACTGAAACCATATGGCTGCAACTCAGCGAGTCTAATCTCAAGCTGTAGAATGTATCACACACAGTGATGCATCTTGAAAATTGTTTTCTTTCTTTGTAACAACTGTCTTTCACTCCAGCATTACATATATCACTCAGTTCCTACTGTCCCTTAAACCTCCCGAACATATATTTTTCCATTCATTTCTGTGCCATATGCTTCTTCCCTTTTCTAAAGATCCCATTTCCAGTTCTTTTATCTCTTTTACAATGTTAAATATTCAATACTTCAAATGTGGTTGGTTTAGACTTGGATTTTCATTTGCTAGTAATTCATTTTTTGGTCACTAGCAGAATTAAATTTAACAAGGGCTTACTATGTCTAAGGGGAAGTAGTACTTATGAGGATTGGAGCAGATTACTAAAGGTGCTGCTTGTCAGGTACTAGAGATAGTGCTGGTCCCAACACAGCTGGATGCAGCTAGGAACCAATGATCCTTAGCCCATTTTCTCACCAGACGCAAAAGAGAAACACTGACTCAAAGCAGCTTTCTGAGACGTAGCATTAACACAGATGTTATTGGGCTCAGTACACTTATAGTCTTCTCTTGACAAGTACCCTGGATAGAATAGACGACAGCAGGATGCAACAGAAAGCCATGTTGCACAATGGAACTGAAGAGTTACTCACCAAAACTGCAACAGACCAGTCAGCAAAGTTCCATATAGTGACCAGTCAGAGACCATTAGGAGTCAATACCCCTCTGCTCCTTCTCTGACCAGGAGCAAAATAGTAGTTTTAAACACAAACTGGCCCCTAAGAAGCAATTTTCAGGTGCAGTGGCTTATAATTTCTGGAAATGGTAAGAAATACTGACCCTATGCTCCTTCTTTTGCTAGGAGCAAAATAGAAGCACTAAGTAACAGAAAGATTTCTAAGAAGTAAGCTAGCACAGGAACAGCAAAAGGAGATATTAGCAGTAGGAATGACTACAAGTAGGGTTATAGAAAATAGACAAGAGAGGACTGGAATTTACTAGACGAATTTAGCAAACGAACCAATGTATTGGTGTATATAACTCAGGTGGGAAAGGTAATAGAGTGGGATGATGTTAAGCAGGAGTTTGGACTTCAGGTTAGCAACTGCCTTCCCTCTCAGGGATTGATAACACAGTATAGGCAATGAGAAATGGATAGGGGAGTATTAAATGAAAGAATAGCTCTTGCAGAGTTTTTAGTTGAATGTAGAACAGAAGTTATTGTTAAAAAGGAATGATTAGTAGGGTGTATAAAATATGGCATGATAACTATAAAAATGAATCAAAGAACGTTAAAGAATATAGGGAAAGGAGAATGGAAAGGCATTTTGCAAAGGAACAGCAGGAAGAAATGTGTAAGCCCCCATGTATGCATCAAAGTCAGGAATTTTGCATGGAAGTATTTGCATATGTATTTTTATACCTCAAGTATGCTTTAGAGGACTTTTCCGGTAGCAAGCAAGTGTTGGAGGTGTTATGGAAAACAGAGAGGGAGAGGTAACTGGGAACGTTTTGTTTTTCATTGTAACAATTTGGCAGATTGTAAAAATTCTCTGCAGAGTACTTTGATGAAATGTTATAGGAACAAATGGTTGTAACTAAGAAAATGATTCTTTTGACCTAGTATTTTGGAATTTAATTGTCTAGTTATAATAAGACCTTATTAACGTTAATGCTGTTGGCTGCCAAAAAACGTAATTATTAGGAAATAGCAAGAAAAGTCTAAACCAACTCTAGCTGAAAGTATGAATTTTGTAAACGAGATGTAGCATGCATAAGGTGGGACCTTTAGAAATGAAAAGAAGAACATGTCATAGGAATACGTGGAATTTGTGGAAAGAGTGGTTGTAGAATACTGTTCAGTAGAAGTGTCAGGTTTAAGGGAAAGAAGGGGGCTGAACGATTTATGGAATGTTGGTGTGAATGAAAAGTCCTAAAATGAAAAATTGTACATATAGTGCATGACAGTAACAATATTAACTGTTACTGTGGTTTGTTTTCTTATGGATGGGTGGATGGATGGATGGAATTATGTGAACTCTTGTTATTGTTTAAAATCTGATGATTTAATAAAAATAAAATAATCCCAAAATATTTGCCCCAAAGTCTAAGGTACTCCTAATTAACTTTGAAGTCATTTAAGGTATGTTATGGCTGGCTAGCCTGCTAGTAGACTGCATAAACTACTGATGGTGGGAGTCACTCTAATCAGATGACCAACAAGTTATCTGGCTAGCTCAGTGACTGTGTTATATATTCAGGGCTAGGATTTTAGTATCTGGCTAACTTAGTGACTGAGTTATATATTCAGGAATAGGATTTTAGTAGCTGGCTCACTCAATGACCACGTTATATATTCAGGAATAGGATTTTATAATCTGGCTAACTCAGTAACTGAGTTATGTATGAGTAGTCTCCATGTTCTGTCCATGGCTGCTTGGGTTTCTTTCAGTATTCTGTTTTTCTTCTTCTACAATTGTACTAGTTGATTGGCCATGCTAGGTCATGGCTGAAACCACTGACAAACACGAATAGTTAATAGCAGCTTTTGGTTCTGGTCATGATTTTTTTAACCAATAGATTCATATTCATTAGTTGACATTATTGACTGCTTACAAGAGCACAGTAAGCATTTTATTATACAGTAAAAGGTCATTAGTATTCCAAAACATGCACACTGATTGGACAGCCCAACTAGCATGCCCACTGTAAATCGAGCGTATACCAGTATAAAAAATGTCTGATTGCTGAAACATAACTGAGTAGCCAGACTTTCTAGTGGTATATGCTGCGGGACAGAGCAAAATAAGGGAAAAATCAGGTGCATCCTGCAAAATGAAAGAAACAGAAACATACTTCATTTTCCCTGTATTTCAGCACTGTCCCTATTAAAACTTTGATTTTAAACAGTCATCATCATCATCTTTCTGCTGTTCCCATTAGGGGTCGCCACAGCGGATCATCTGTTTCCATTTCTTCCTGTCCTCTGCATCTTGCTCTGTCACACTAACCACCTGCATGTCCTCTCTCACCACATCCATAAACCTTATCTTAGGCCTTCCTCTTTTCCAGTTACCTGGTAGCTTCATCCTTAGCATCCTTTTCCCAATATACTCAGCATCCCTCCTCAGCACATGTCCAAACCAACTTAATCTTGCCTCTCTGGCTTTGTCTCCAAACATTCCAACCTGGGCTGACCCTCTAATATACTTATTTCTAATCTTGTCCACCCTTGTTACACCCAGTGCAAGTCTTAACATCTTTAACTCTGCCACATCCAGCTCTAAATCCTGTCTTTTTGTCAATGCCACTGTCTCCAACCCATATAACATAGCTGGTCTCACTACCCTCTTGAAGACCTTCCCTTTCACTCTTACTCGTCTGTCACAAATCACTCCTGACACTCTTCTCCACCCACTCCATCCTGCCTGTACTCTCTTCTTCACCTCTCTTCCACACTCACCATTACTCTGAACTATTGATCCCAAGTATTTAAACTCATCCACCTTTGCCAACTCTACACCCTGCATCCTCACCATTCCTCTATCCTCCCTGTCATTCACACACATATATTCTGTCTTAGTCCTGCTGACCTTCATTCCTCTTCTCTCTAGAGCATATCTCCATCTCTCCAGCATCTCCTCCACCTGTTCCCTACTCGCACTACAGATAATGTCATTCTTCAAACATCATAGTCCACAGGGACTCCTGTCTGATCTCTTCTGTCAACCTGTCCATCACTATTGCAAATAAGAAATGGCTCAGAGCTGATCCTTGATGTAATCCCACCTCCACCTTAAACACATCCGTTACTCCCACTGCAGACCTCACCGCTGTTACACTACCCTCGTACATATCCTGTACCACTCTTACATAGTTCTCTGACACTCTCGACTTCCTCATACAGTACCACAACTCCTCTCTAGGCACCCTGTCATATGCTTTCTCTAAGTCTACAAAAACACAATGCAACTCCTTCTGACCTTCTCTGTACTTCTCCATCAACAGTCTCAGAGCAAACATCGCATCTGTAGTGCTCTTTCCTGGCATGAAACCATACTGCTGATCACTAATCATCACGTCCCTTCTTAACCTAGCTTCCACTACTCTTTCCCATAACTTCATGCTGTGACTGATCAGTTTAATCCCTCTGTAGTTACTACAGCTCTGCACATCACCCTTATTCTTAAAAATCGGTACCAAAACACTTTTTCTCCATTCCTCAGGCATCCTTTCACTTTCCAAAATTTCATTAAATAATCTGGTTAAAAACTCCATTGCCATTTCACCTAAACACCTCCATGCTTCCACAGGTATGTCATCTGGACCAACAGCCTTTCCATTTTTCATCCTCTTCATAGCTATCCTTACTTCCTCCTTGCTAATCCATTGCACTTCAGGATTCACTATCCCCACATCATCCAACCTTCTCTCCCTCTCATTCTCTTCATTCAGCAACCCCTCAAAGTGCTTTTCCATTTGCTCAACACACTCTCCTCGCTTATAAGTATGTTTCCCTCATTATCCTTTATCACCTTTACCTGCTGCACATCTTTACTAGCTCGGTCCCTCTGTCTAGCCAATCGGTACAGGTCCTTTTCTCCCTCCTTAGTGTCCAATCTTTCATACAACTCTTCATACGCTTTATCCTTAGCCTTTGCCACCTCTCTCTTTGCCAAGCACCTTATCTCCTTATACTTGTGTCTACTTTCTTCATCTCTCTGACAATCCCGCTTCTTCTTTGCCAACCTCTTTCTCTGTATACTCTCCTGTACTTCCTCATTCCACCACCATGTCTCCTTGTTGTCCTTCCTCTGTCCAGATGTCATACCAAGCACCTTTCTAGCCGTCTCCCTTACTAGCTCTACTGTAGTTACCCAGCTATTTGTTAACTCCTCACTGCCACCCAGTGCCTGTCTTAACTCTTCCCTGAACTCCACCTCACAATTACCCTTTTTCAATTTCCACCATTTGATCCTTGGTGCTGCCCTCACATTCCTCCTCCTCTTCTTGATCACCAACGTCATCTTACAAACTAGCATCCTATGCTGTCTAACTACACTTTCCCCGGTCACCACTTTACAGTCTCCAATCTCCTTCAAACTGGCCCTCCTACATAAGATATAATCCACCTGTGTGCATCTTCCTCCACTCTTGTATGTCACCCTATGCTCCTCCCTCTTTTTAAAATACATATTCACCACAGCCATGTCCATCCTTTTCGCAAAATCCACTACCATCTGACCTTCTGCATTCCTTTGTTTAACACCATACCTACACATCACTTCCTCATCCCCTCTGTTCCCTTCACCAACAAGCCCATTGAAATCTGCTCCTATCACCACTGTCTCACCCTTGGGTACAGTCATCACGACTTCCAACTCATTCCAAATTTTTTCTTTCTCGTCCATCGCACACCCAACTTGTGGAGCATATGTACTAACAACATTCTTCATTACACCGTCAATTTCCAGCTTCATAAACATCACTCTATCCGACACTCTTTTTCACCTCCAAAACACTCTTAGCATACTGTTCCTTCAGGATAATTCCTGTGCCATTTCTCCTCCCATCCACACCATGATAAAACAATTTGAACCCACCTCCAATACACCTAGCCTTACTCCCCTTCCATCTGGTCTCTTGCACACACAATGTGCCAACCTTCCTTCTGTCCTTCATATCGGCTAGCTCTCTCTCCCTGTACCAGTCATACTGCCAACATTCAAATTTCCAACCCTCACTACCACAGTCCTAGCCTTTCTCCTCTCTTCCTGCCTTTGGCCATGCCTTCCACCTCCTCTCCTCCTCCAGCCAACAGTAGCCCAATTTCTGCCAGCACCCTGTAGGCTAACAGTATGAGTGGCGGTTGTTGTTAACCCGGGCCTCGACCGATCCGGTATGTAAATCTTTTCTGGTGTCTGCATGAAATAATTTGGCCAAGTTTTACGCGGCACAAAGAAATGCACTGGCTTGTGCATCCCCCAGTTGCTGGGTTTTTGATTTTTAAACAGTTAAAAAAAAAAAAAAGGGCAGAGAAATGTTTTTTCCTCTTTTGCTTCTCCTGCACTACACTGATGTACTGTGCAAACGAGGGAATAAAAGTCCCATGCTCATGCCAATATGTCACTAAGGAAGGACAAACACAGAGGAACACTTCAGCACCATTATACAAATACATTATTTAAGAAAGGGAAGTAATTTTTTCTTAAATAACGTCATTGTAGAATAGCCGTAATCCTCGACTGTGTGTGTGGGTATATCAGGATTTACCCACAGTTGGCTTTGTTTAATCACTCAGATGTATCTATAATGGTGTTTGCTCCTGTAACTGACTGATTATAATAAGGAATTATATCTCTTTTGCCCTCTGAGGGCATACCAAACTATTGTTTTAATAATTTTCAGTGTGTATGATGAAGAAAAGATGTTAAATCTGTGGGCTCCATGGACAGATAGTGTTTTTATGCATGTGAAAGTGTAAAGGTTATCTGAAAATGGGTGTGCGTAGTTCATTGTGGACTTGTTCTTCTGGAATAAATAAGTGTTCCTCTTACAGATGCCTTCAGAAATGGCACTGTAATGAGCCAGCTTTGTGGCTTGTCACAATCCTACATTTGTGTAATGAGAATCATGTTTATACTACTTTGTTGCTTTCAAAACTGTACTGAGCACTGGAGGAGGGAACTTGCTTTTTTATGTTCATTAAGTTGTCAAGTATGAGGTACAGGCCTGAAGTCTTTTATCTTCTCTCAGCTTCCTGTCTCTTAGTGTAGCTTGTTACCTCAAAAAAAAAAAAAAATACAACAGTAATAATGTACATAACAGGGCAAACAGTAATAATGTACATAAACTATGAGCCCCATCCGAAGCATCACTACCCCAGTCATCGCATTGTCTAGCTGTTAAATGCACATTTTGTCAGTGCTGTCCTGTCAGTGGGAATGATTGTTTCTGTAATTCATAATCCATGCCGGCCTTTACCAACTTCATCTTCCATTGTCATGTGGTCAGAGTGTTCTCTGCATTGCTGATAATAATGGCTAGAGAATCTTAACAACACTTAATTGCAGGCCACATTCCCTTTTGCTAGTTTCATTCATTCGGTGTATGGGGCAGATGAACAGTAAGGTAGGTCGGTAGCTCTGGGGGTTACAGCAAGGCCTTGTGATACTTCTTAGTGTTGGCTGCACATGTGCAACATGCATCTGTTAAAGTCTGTGGGTGCATTCCACAGGTTCCCCTGAGTCGATGTCACTGAGGTTAAAGATCATTGTTACAGCTCAGTGGCATCAGTGCGGTGAAAAGGATTTTTGGAAAGTTTTTTTTTTTATTGGCTTTTAAAAATTCGCTATTAGAATGAAGGTCATAATTAGTGCTTTATGCACCACATATAGTGGTGTTCACACAAACGTGACAAATCACGTTAACTGGAAATATTAATACTTGGGCAGTATAACACATGTATTACAACTGAAATACATAATCACTGATATGTTGCATATTTTTTTCTGGAATTATCTAAATCACTGTCACATGATACAAGCTAGATGTAAGAAGACATTGTAGAACTTGGCTAACTCATTGTCACATGACACAGCTGTATTGTAGACTAGGTAAATCACTGTCATGTTTTAGAAGAGACTGTAAAAAGAAGAAAAAATATGAATTATGCAGTTTGGAGAGCTCTAATATTTGTAAATCTACCAGAGGAACTGGATAGTCCTATAAATATATAGTCACAAACACAAATAGGAGGAAGTACATAAAAGTCTGCACCAAGTTTCTCAAATAATGATTCCATGTAGGGATAGTAGTTCTGCCACTTTCTCTACGTTAAAGCCACTGTTACAGATATAATGTTAGTTATCACATATGGTTGCAGCGGGCAAAATGTTCTATGATCAAATAGAAAAGAAGCTGCATATCATGTTTAAATAGTAGCCAAGTCAGAGCATAGTGTTTTTTTTTTCCATTCCTCTCTGTGGAAATGTTGGGATGGGAATAAAGTCTAAACCAACATAGGATATGAGGTACAGTATATAAGCAGTATTTCAGAAGGTGAGATATGCTAATGCATATTTAATATAGGAAGATATTTTTTCTGCAGTAGTCCATTTACATTACAGTTGTCATTTTTTTGAAATGTGAGAAAGAAAGAAATTCATTTTTGACTGTGTATGAATGCATCATTTATGTTATGTTTCTTTTTACAGATCATAAATGTTTCACGAGAAAAGTTATACATGTTAATTGTGTCAGAAAAAAGAATACAGTATGTCTGTAATTCACATAATATTAATGGCTGTGTTTCACAACTAGAAACTAGCATTGAAACAGAATGGCAGTCTTTGGACAAAAAAAAAAACACTAGAATGGGCTGCTTTGAAGATATGTTATCAAACTGTGTTTTGAGCACCAAGGCAAGAAAAATAGTTACGTATTTCCAATGATTCAACTTTCACTGGTTTATATCTCTGAAACTTAGCTATCAAGTGTTAAGAATCATTGCCTGTAGTTGTTTAGAATAAAATACATTACCTGATATTAATAACATATCACAGCATTTTGTCAAAACTGTGGACCCCGCTTCCTCTCCATTTTCCTCCCATCAGATTGTAAGTGTATATCTATAAACAGTCAGGGAATTGCAGTGCCATATCTTTTCTTTTAGTCTGCATTTGTTTTCTTTTCCCAGAACAGCAGATATCAGTGGCCCACACTAACACTCCTGAGAAAAGTTTGATGGAATTGCCATTCACAAGGCTTTCACTGCCTGACTTGTAGTACAGAAGGTCACATGGTGTATAACTCATCTAATGCATAGTTTGCTTTTACTGAGGCAGGATAAAAAGTGATCTTCTGATAATGTTCACTGTAGTTCCAGCGTAGTCAATTTGTCCAAATTAAACCTGGTGTTACAGAGCTAATGGTAGCCATTAGACTTGACCCTGGTGGGCTGAATGTTCTGTGGTCAGACATAAATCATATTACATATGGTATTCAGATAGCAGCTGTGTTAGAGCTATTACTTTTTTTTTGCATTCTTTTGTTGGGGAATGTAGAGTGAAGGATAAATTCTAAACCTGCACCTAATACAAAAAATATAAAACATAACAGTTTTCTGTAAATTGGAGTTTGCAGTTTCATATTTCATAGTCTCTCCTATATGTACATTTATTTTTCCTGTTTTTCAGGTTTTTAGTGATGTGTAATCCATTTGTCTTCATATTTTTTCTCGTGATTTAAATTCCTTTGAGGAAACTGAGCCTATTAAGTATTCACATACATGCTGACACCGGGCTGTTTGTTTAATCCAATGTACCTCATTACGTATAGTTGCATGGGGTAATAATGTTGCATATTTCCCCAACCTGATCCTTTTCCCCTGGTATTATGAAATATCTTTGTCTTTATTTCTGAAGACAGTACCATACGTAGCTCGCAGTTCATTTTTTTAAAGTTGCTGATAGTCCATATAATCAAAACATTCTGTGTCCGTTTAGGTTTTGGGCAGTTCCCCTGTGGGCTGTGTTGGAAATGTTTTAGCTGGATCAGTTTAAAACCAATTTTCCTGGGTAGCATTCTATGCTTTCCTCTTTTCTCAGTTTAAGTGGCATGGTCTGTACTGTGGCTGTCATAAACATTTACTGACTCATATTTGTGTTGGTCTGCACTAGAATTTCTGTAAGTTTTTTCCATGTTAACAAAGTTTAAAAGTTTATTTGCAAACAAAACCCAGCCTTCGTCTTTTTTTCATGGAAAAGTTAACTTTAAATATTTGTACATTCACGGGCTGTGATTCAGGAATAGAGATTTGCTTTAATTTGTTATAAAAATTCCAAAATATGATTGCTGAAATTACCAGGATAACACATTACTGGGGAACTGTGTCTTTAATTCAAGTGCAATTTATTTATAGCACAGATCTGAAATAAATTTCATGTTCAAAAACCTGATAAACACACTTTTGCTTACATTCCAGTTCTGGTCTCTGGTCTTTCAGTTATTTTTGATGTCTCTTAAAGAAATGTCAAAGATGTTCAACATTTAGGTCACTGCTTCAGTAGCCTAATCTATCCCAATTATAATTATATTATGCAAAAGATATACCCATTGGCCAGCTTTCATACCTTCAGGGCACCATGTCACGCATCCTAACCACTGTTGCACTTGAGAACAGAAGGTAGGATGTCAAAAGCTCCTAAGCTTTGTTGCTGCTGAAAAAACGCTTTTTCTGTGGGTTTTGAGGAACTGACAGTCAGCTAGCCATGCTTAATGGCTGGGCAGATAACTGACCTTCTTGGGAAGACCTTTTTACTTATTCATTATTTTGAGGAAAAACTGCTTTTTCTGTGTAAACATGGATTTCATGCCAGGGGTTGTTATTTTCTATCATTATGTTTGTACAAGCGATTTTTACTTGGGAATGCATGTTCAAAAACAAAACAAAAAAAACAAAAAAATTATATATATATATATATATATATATATATATATATATATATATATATATATATATATGTATGTATAAAGCTGCTTCTTAATTATTTTTTCAATTGTTCTATGCAGAATATTGATTTGAGGGACAAGAAATTGTTTTGGGAGACTGCTACTGCAATTTTTTCAAGTCAGAAGCTTACTTTTTCTGTCCAGGAGGTTTACCAATTAATCTAGGCTTCACTACCCAGTTTTCAGATCCTTGACTTAGTTTAATCATGGGGCAATATTCAGTCTTCTCCATTCTTCCTTCTCCGGACCTCTAGAAGAAGAAAATTTCTAAGGAGTTTTCAGGTGTCAGACTGGCTCCAAACCTGGTACCTTGGATTGCTCTTTGTTATCTCTCAGTCCGTCTAGTGAAGCTGTTTGGGAAGTTACTAAGGACCAAGAGTTACTTACATCCTCTGCGGCTGTAGGGGTGTCTGGTCTAGAAAAGGGAGAACCACATTTGACAGTCTTGGGGAAGGAGAGGTTGATGTCTTATCACATAACTGGGTTAAGGTGCCGACTCCCAGGTTAGGTACATGGGTTGGTCTTTTCCTAGATGGTCTCCCAGGAAAAGAAATCAAAAAGTTAAAAATATTATTTCTCCTGTTTCTTTAACTATGATCAGTGAACAATTGCTGAGATTTTCCATGGATTACTCTGTGATTTTAATGTTTTAAATCTGTTTCTTCACTGATTCCTGATAGAAAAACAAAAATATTTCCATCACATTCTGACAATGATTCACATTCAGGGGAAGAGAGTATGGAAAAGGAGTTTTTTTTCAGATTTCCCCTCAAAATACAGATTCTGATGAAAGTGTTTCCTTGGATTTTTCCTCCATTAGAGTTATTTTTTTACTGACACTATAGTTAAAATGAATCAGTTTCTTCAGTGGGAACAAAATGAAATCATTGTCTCCCCGCAAAAGTGTTATGATTTATTACAATTGAATTTTCTTCAGAATGCAGTTATTCTTCCAGTTCTAGTAGCATTAAAGATGTTTTCTTAAGAACCTGCAGTTCATCTGACAGTCAACTTTCTGCTGCTAAAAGATCTGGCAGGTAATCGTAACTCAACACACAAATATCTGTTTTCTAACCCTAAATCCAACCTTGTAGTTCTTTCTATATGAAATTAATCTATAAATGTATTAATCGTATTCCCTCTGATAAGAAAGAGAAAGTGTTTGATAGATTTGGGAGAACAGTTTATTCTTTTCATACATGTACTTTCAGAATTTTAAACTGCTATGATCACATATTAAAATTTTACTGGTTTCTTTTAAGAACATGACAGTTAACTGTTAACCATCCTTCCTTCCTCAGAGGACATGTCTTCATTAAATTCCCTAATTTTTGTTCTGGTCTCACTATCATCTCCCTTTAACTTTTCAGTTCCAGTTCTGGGTTTGTCAGAAGGGAGGTACCGTGGTGATAAACTGTTTTTCTCTGAACCTAGGACATCCCTTCTCTCTTCCACCGCTCCTTCAGTCAGTAACAACAGATGCCACAGACTTTGCTTGGGGAGCTGTTTCAAAAGGGATGAAAGTGCAAGGTTTGTGGAACGTGCGGGATGGGGAAAAAATAAATAAATGGCAAAGAAATGATGGCAGTGGTAATGATTTATAGTTTTAAGTAATCTCTAGTCCTCAGGACCTCTGCAAGTTATTAGACCAATACCACAGTGATGTGGTATATAAACAAACAAAGGGGTACTATCTTACCTTCTTTGCAGACTTACCATGATGGCATGGGAGGTGGCAACTCAGCACAGTTTGATTCTTCAAGCCTCATACAGTTTAGTCACAGCAAAACATTATAGCATACAAGTTGGGCAGGACCAGGACAGACCCTCAAGAATTTAAAATACATCCAGGGGGTTTGCAGGAATTGGTCCAATTGACAGAATCACTTTAAAAAGATTGTTTTGCCTACTTTTAAAACAGACAGGTAATGAAATATGGCTACAGGATTCCTTGCAAACAGGGCTGGGAGATACATGCTGTTTCATTCCCATGGACAGGAATTTTCCAGTATGCTTTTCCATCCTTTCCACTAGCTCTCAGGATCCAGAAGGACTCTCCAAAGACACAAGCAGCAGTGGTTCTCCCTTCTTTTAAAAATGGTCAGGGGCAATTACCACAGGCATCCCCACAGACTGGGTGTACTCACACAAGACTGGGGCTGATTAATGTAACTTGACCTCAGAATATGTTAGGTAACTGCCTGGATGGTAGAGTTTTGAGACCCTTTACGCACCTTTTTTTCTGAGAATGTGCATCAAGTAGTAATGGAGGCTGAAAACTCTGCTATTAGAATGTCATATTTTTGCAGGTGGAAAAGAGTTTTTAGTCGGTGCCACACTAAGAACCAACTTTTTTTAAGGCCCTATCTTATTGTCTTCTGGACTTTCTTACTCTGCTATCAAGATTCATCTTTTACCCATTTCTGATTATCTGCCTTTAGATCTCCCTTCTTTTCTGTCTTCAAGTCAAGCCGTTTTGAAAGGTGTTTTACATATCCATACCTAGAAAGCACGTGGCTTCTCCTTGGGATCTTAACTTTGTGCTAGAAAAACTTAACAGTTCTTCCATGTGAACCATCTCATTGGGCTGATTTGAGTTTCCTGACTAGTAAAATAGTGTTACTCATTGTTCTGACTTTTGTATGAATTACAGGCTCTTATGAGTCAATCCTACCTCATTTTCCACAAGGACATGCTTTCTTTGAGAACAAATCCTTCTTTTTTATGTCTCCCTGTATTATTTCTAAAACCTAGAAACAAGGGGGGGAATTGTACATGCTTTGGATATCCACCAGCAGCTCATCTACTATTTGTACAGAACAGAATCTTTCATGAAGGCCAACCAGCTATTTGTATCCCATGATGGTATGAAAGAAATGATAATCGGTGTCAAAGCAGGCAATATTTCTAGATGGTTGTCTCGTGATATTTCTTTTAGCTATTTTCACCATAACAAGCCACTTTCAGGCAGATATAGGACTCAAATTACCAGACCTGTGGCTTCTTCTGTGTCTTTTTTGGAAGGGGTGGAACCTAGAAGCATTCTAGAGGCAGCAACTTTGTCCTCTGTACATATTTTAACAAAGCATTATAAACTGGCTTCCTTTTCCAGATCCAGAGCAAGCTTTGCTAGGACAATTCTCCAGGAAGTTCTGAAGCATTTAGCGACCTAATCTCTGCCTTTTTGAGGCCCTCCTTGACCCTCACAGCAGTTAGAGCACTTAGAAGGTGTGTTCTGCAGCTTTGAAAACTGGCTGGTGATCATATCCTTGGCAGGATGTAACCTGGATATCTCAGGCTACTGAATCAGTGATCTAGTAGAACACCTGCTGTTGTGGTACGTTTACTAACACAACTGTTCTTTTCCTTGCAGTTCTCAAGTATTGCAGCTGCCTCACACATCCAGAATTAGATTCTGTGTACTCTCCCGCTATTAGGTGTGTGATAATTCACAGGTAAATCCCTGTGTTGTAATATAGTCCTCCACAGTTAAAACTACAGTTAAATAGCTGGTACTTCACAGGTAAATCCACAGATGGGAATGTGATACTTCACAGATAAATCCACACTAAAACTGTTGGCACTCCACAGGTAAATCCACATTTAGACTTTTGGTACTTCACAGGTTAATCCACATTTAGACTGTTGGTACTGCACAGGTAAATCCACATTTAAACTGCTGGCACTGCACAGGTAAATTCACATTTAAACTGTTGGCACTGCACACATTGATCTACAGTTAAACTGTTGACACTGCACAGGTAAATACACATTTAGACTGTTGGTACTGCACAGGTAAATCCACATTTACACCGTTGGTACTTCACAGGTAAATCCAAATTTAGACTTTCGGTACTGCACAGGTAAATCCACATTTAAACTGTTAGCACTGCACAGGTATGTCCACATTTAGACTTATGGTACTGCACAGGTAAGTACACATTTAAACTGTTGTTACAGCACGCATTGATCTACAGTTAAACTGTTGGCACTGCACAGGTAAATACACATTTAGACTGTTGGTACTTCACAGGTAAATCCACATTTAGACTTTCGATACTGCACAGGTAAATACACATTTAAACTGTTGGTACAGCGCACATTGATCCAAAGTTAAACTGTTGGTACTACACAGGTAAATACACAATTAAACTATCGGCACTGCACAGATAAATCCACATTTACACTGTTGGTACTTCACAGGTAAATCCACATTTAGACTTTCGGTACTGCACAGGTAAATACACATTTAAACTGTTGGTACAGCACACATTGATCCACAGTTAAACTGTTGGCACTGCACAGGTAAATACACATTTAGACTGTTGGTACTGCACAGGTAAATCCACATTTAAACTGTTGGTACTGCACAGGTAAATCCACATTTAAACTGCTGGTACTGCACAGGTAAATCCACATTTAAACTGTTGGTATTCCACAGGTAAATTGACATTTAGACTGTTGGTACTCCACAAATAAATCCACATTTAAACTGTTGGCACTGTACAGGTAAATACACATTCAGACTGTTGGTATCGTACAGGTAAATACACATTTAAACTGTTGGTACTGCACAGGTAAGTACACATTTAAACTGTTGGTATTCCACAGGTAAATTGACATTTAGACTGTTGGTGCTGCACAGGTAAATCCACAGTTAAACTTTTGGCACTGCACAGGTAAATACACATTCAGACTGTTGGTACTGTACAGGTAAATCCACAGTTAAACTATTGGTACTGCACAGGTAAATCCACATTTAAATTGTTTGTATTCCACAGGTAAATTGACATTTAGACTGTTGGCACTGCACAGGTAAATCCACAGTTAAACTGTTGGCACTGCACAGATTGATCAACAGTTAAGATGCTGGAAAATAAATAATGAAAGGTTCAAGTGTCCTAGCTTGATCAAAGCAGTGCTTATTCATAGTGAACCATAAGTCTGGTCACTTTCATGCTTTCTTTGCACTGTGTGTTTTCTGACTTTCAGCCTGTTTGCTATCTGTCTTACCACATATGGGTCAATTTTTAAAGCTTATATCTTCTGCATGATGTCAGAGTGGGGAATGGTATTGAAGGCCTTGGCAAGATCATGCTATTCTGCGTGCACTGCATGGTCACTGTCTACAGCCTCCAGAACAGTTCTGAAGAAGTTTACCAGATTCAGTGGACAGGACCCACCCCTCACAAAGCTAAGGTGTGGGGGTCATGTCTAATGGGATGTTTGATGATATAGTTTATGACGTCATTTATAGTACATTCCGTAGCCTTGCCGATGAGGCATGTAAGTCTGAAAGCTCTGTAATTACCCTTCTAAGCTGTAAGCCCATACTTCTGGAGGGGCATAACCACTGCAGTGCATCATTCACCAGGGACAAAACCAGTGGCTAAACATGCGTTAAACAACAAGTGTATCTACAAGAGTACTTAACAGTATTAAGCAGACAGCTATATTTTCAGGTCTCGTGAGGAAGTATTTTTGGCATTGGTTAACACTTTCAGCACACGATCCTTAACTGAGGGAGTAAGGGATTCAGATATTTAAGGGCTTTGGATATAAGTCATGGGGTGAAACTGGCACTAAATTTATTTACAAAGATATTGGCAATGTATGTCGGGTCAGAATAGAAGGTGTTGTTATGAGTAAATTCAGAAAAATGTGTAAGGTATTGTTTTCTAACATAGTTAAAGAAAGGTTTATAACTATCCTAGGCTTCAGAAGCCAGCCTAATTTTATGGTCTCCTGTAGTGGACTTGATAATGTTGTTCAGGTTTTAATCATTTGTTATTTTCCTTGATGAGAGGGGTTTTGGATCTACTAAATCAATTAAGAATGTCTTTGTTTTGTTTTTTTCATTCATTTATGGAGGTTGACCACCCGGGTGATTACTTTTTTTAAACTCTGTGGTACTTGGTTCTGGTAGGGACTGATAGCTTTATGCATTTTTTTCTAAATGGGGGTAGAATTCCTTAGTGAAGCATGGTGCTGTATCAAGGTCAGAGGAGCTGCAGGCATAAGTGAATTTTGATATTTCATTATAGAATATGTTGAGGTCAGCTCGTTTATAGTTCTCAACGTCAGTGGGGTTTGCTGTGGGGACTTCTGGAAGTTTAAAGGAGGAAGTCAGAAGTTTAAATTAATTTCTTTGCCAACCCTTGAAACCAGAAGTCACTGTTTGTTCAGAAGTTGTGGAAATAAATAAGAAGCCAGCTAGAATCTTTGATACCTACAGGATAGCTGAAACAGATAACTGCTGAAATGTGTGGCGTAGATTGATGGGGAAGGAGAGACAGCTAGCTGAAGTAGAAGAGATTAGTTTCTTCAAAGTGAAGCATAACCAAGTAAGACAAATGGACAGACAAGGTCTTTGGATAAGTGGAATTTGCAGTGTAGATGGAAAATATGGCAACCCTTAGGTTGTAGATAACAGAGCACATTGATCCTGCTGCCCATAACAGAGAGGCAGATGTGCCACTTTTGTCTGACTTGGAACGTAACAGATTTATGATCTCTGTTTACTCATTGTTAAGTATATAGCAGGTAGGCTAAAATATATATGATTTAATCATAGGCCCTGGGGCCCTTACAAGCATAGCCAAGAGTTTATCCAGAAAAAAGAAACCTCGATCATGTGTGTTTTCCAGTGCCTGAAAATAGACCTGCTTCTATGAAATGTATAAAACATATATAAAGTTTGTTACTTTGTCTGCTGAGAAATATAGCAGTTATGCCCAGGGTGTGAACTGCATGGCAGACAAGAACCAGGAACTATAATTGTTCTGCCCTTTGATTGTTAGATCTGTAACCATTCCTACTCCTTAAACTAAAGACCATAAAAGTGCAATTAGAAAAGAGTTAACCAGAAAATCAAAATCTGTTTAATGGCATATGTGGTTTCTGTGTGAAAAAGATATAAGCCAAATTATCTGAATGAACTGTAAGAAAGAGGAGACAAGCCAAGAGGAAAAACTACCGTAGAGTTTGTGAAGTACAGAGAAATGTTCAGTAAAGTTTGTGCTTCTGCACTAATGTTTTTGCCTCAAATGTATCATAGAAACTCAGCTATTGTAGCTTATAACTCAGTGTTTCTTCTAGTTAAGAACAGAAGGGAAAAAGTCTGGGTATAGTCATTTTTTGTGTAATCTATATGTTCAAAGTGATTGTTTTCCCCTGACAAATTTTATATTTCTCAAATATATTAACTATTAATAGTACTACGTAACTCATTCTTAAGTAAAATATTTCATTTATTCACTTCTAAAACACTTGCAAATGGTTGTTTACTTATTTATTTGATTAGATGGGATTTATCATTAACTGGTGACTAGCTTCTGACCTCCATCTCTAATTGATCAGACTGCTCTGCAGTACACTGCAATTTGTTTTTACAGTTATTTGGCTTATTAACAAGAGAGAAACAGTAACTCAGAAGTATCCCGTTAAGGTAATCTGTGATTTTGGCAGTTTATTAATTTGTTTTTACAATTATTTGGCTTATTAACAAGAGAGAAACAGTAACTAAGAAGTATCTAGTTAAGGTAATCTGTGATTGTGGCAGTTTACTAATTTGCACTAAGACCGAAAGCTTAAGGGTTGGAGAAAATTACCAGCCATTCCTGGAAATTAATGTGTGTTTAAACGAATACACAAGTTTATTCAAAGTACAGTTACTGTAGACAAGTGAACAGTGGAAGGCACTGAAACACAGAGACAGAGTTGTGAAAAGGGGTCTGAAGAGCTTGGAGAAAGACTTTGCACAGTAGGTGTTGAGAGTGAAACCTATTTTTGAGTGTGGATGGTGCAGGCCCATGCCTAGGACAACACTGCATATTTCCTGTGTACACTTGAGGCCAAGCTGCATATGTGGACTTGACAGGTGTTCCTATTTGTTTGCTTTTTATGCTTTAATATATTCTGTGCCAGTGGTGTGACTGAACACACTACATCTCTGGTAGCTATCAGATTTTAAAAGAGTAAGTTATTGATAGGCACTGGTGCAGATCAAAGTGCCATATCCCATGTTCACAGTCTGCTTCACAGTATCTTTAATACATTTTGATCAATGGGCAGCTTAAAGAAATATTACAGTAGTATCTGATAAATATGGCTTGTTACTGTAAATCACTCTGAAATGTTTGTAAATCCACATACTGCATAATTGAGTAAAATGATACTGGTCCAAAGTGACGAAGGCCTTTCTTGAATGAAGCCAGCTCTGAACTGGTATTTTTGTTTTTAAATGACTTTCTCTGGAAAGAATGATAGAGTAAAAATGCATCTGCCTGTCTCATTAATATGATAAAAGATATTGCATTGTACCTTAATTGAAAGGTAAAGTACAGTAATATTCTCAAACGTATTCACAGCCAAGTCTAATGATAGTTAACCATTATTGTGAAATGTAATTATTTTTTTCACAATATTTTCGTGTTTTTCCATCGTCTTCTTCCTTTCTAATTTCCCAACGTTTAAACAGGAAGTCAGGGGAAAAGAAATTACTGAATTTGTGGAAGTCTCCAACAGTGCCATTAAGTTTCCTTTTAATGATTACTGAAAAATTACTGCAGAATAAAGCTGCTACAGTACTCATGATACCTCTGCTCTTTTAGTCAGTTCTTATGACATTCTTTTCTCACTTACTTAGTCCCTGTTCTGTTCGAATGTTTATTACCCATACTTAAAAAGTAATGGTTTCCCACAGAGAACTCCATTTCTGCTGTGAGGTTTTCATTAGTAACCTGCTCATTAGATCTATGTAAAGTAATGGACTTTACATTCAATGTTTACTGTCCCATATTTTCTGCATGGTACAGTACACCACTGACTCTGCAGTCACCTGTTGTAGCAGCACTGGCTTCATGTGTAGGCAGTCTTCTGATTTGGAATAATACACATTTTCATTGCTCCTCATGGACATGTTGCATTTGTGTTTTGGTTGTGGTAAACAGTCTGGTAAGAGGGCTCTGAAGTAAATACTTAACCTGCATTCACCCTCTGTGATGAAGTTGAAGCCTCTGGATAAGTATACATTTTATCTGGCATTGGGCTATATGTAATTTGTATAAAGAAAGGCTAGTGTAGCTATATCCAGAGTTATCACTGTTAATTTTCTTCACTGTTTTAATGTTTTATAATGTAATTCCAAATGTTGCTTCCTGCAATCCAGTTGTAATAACAGGGTGTTTGTTTCATGCATTACATACCTCACCTGTGTATGTTCAGCAGTTCTTTAATGAGTTGTCTTTCTTTTTGTTTACTTTTCCTTGATCCAGGTGTGAATGCATACCAGAAATATGTCGAGTTCCAAACTGTGAAGCTGGAACAGTGCCCCGGATTGTCTCCCATGGAGACGGTACTCCTGGCAAGTGCTGTGATACTTATGAATGCGTTAGCGGTAAGCAGAATGCTGTAATAATAATAAAAAAAAAAACATATCAGTACTGAGGAAATAAATCATGCTAAGACTGATTCTTAAATGCCCCTGCAGAAGTTATGATGGAGGAGCTGCACATTGACAGTAACTAGGTTGCTTACTTTTAATTATTTTTTTCTTTCTTCATTACCTTTATTTAATGTGTCCGTTAAACTCTTAGTGCAGAGTATTAGCCAGGTTTGCCACAATTAATTCAGAGCACAAAATGTAGCCTTCTTTATTTACTTATTGTGTTCCTTAGCGCATTTGATGTCATCGGTAATGTCATCTGTATAATAAATGTGAGACTTGTCCTTCTCCTCTCAAGATATCCATAATCTTTCAGTAAAGAGAAGACCAGTCCCCCTCCATTAAAACTTTTTTATGTATAGTCATCAGACAAACTGTTCTGTCACTGCAGCTTTTGAAAGCAAATTGCTTGCCTGTACCACACTATGACATGTAGTGTCAGTGAGTTAGCAGGATTCACAGTCCTATGTCATGCTGAAAAGATTAGAAAGCTATGGGTTCTATCCTTGCATAAACAAGCACTTGACTCTGTGTTCCAGTACTTACACTACAGTCTAGTATGACCAGACATGGCATTACCAAAACTGAGAAAACATCAGAAAACAAACTATTTTCCTGATGGTTCTAGTGCCTTATAAGGATGATTGACTTTCTGCACACCTGTAGTTATTCTTTTCATTTCTGAAATGGATAAAATTAGGGATATGTCCCTGCTTTTGATAGCAAGAATATGTACCTGTAGCATGAGTAAAGGGTACTTCTTCTGAGGTGTTGTTTTTAAAATGATATGCTTAACTGAGGTCTTGTTCTGTGTTGTGTTTGTAACTTATTTGGATAGTAAATATTCCAGTAGCACCGACTTCTTTCCTCTGGAAAGGAGCCATAAGCCCATTGGGGTATACACTGTCTATGGGATATATGCTGTCTAAAAAAGTTGTAGTGTAGATTATAAAGACAGAGAATGTCTTTATGTACACAATCAAGCACTTAATTCCAAATACAGAATTCACCTAAAAATGTCCTATTTTTTATTTCTGTTCTGAGGTTATTCCACTTTGTAGAGTGGGGAATGTTCCAATAAGTGAAATCTGTTTTCAGTATTCAGCATTTTATAATGCAAGTTATAATACTTTCCATTTCATATAAGTCGGTGAGAACAGTCAAGAGTACACCAGTAAGTACCGAGTTCTGGGGCATAGAGGAATGAAGGCCTGACTGTGATGTAGATCCCTTAGGATCATTTAATGGTGTGGGCGGGGGATGTAGATCCCTTAGGATCATTTAATGGTGTGGGCGGGGGGAAAGGCTACTGGGAATGGATGGCAGTGACTTGCTGATATCAACTCACCCATGAACACTTGACACACCAAACACTTTATTGTAAAGCTTTCGGGTCCACACCCTTCATCAGTACATAGTAACTGTGTTTTCTCATCATTTAAAAAGGAGGTGTAATTAAACCACATGCTTCAGCCAACCTATCACTCTAACCACTAATTAAATTTTAAAGAACATTTTTTTTTACTATCTAAAAGCATAATAGATGTAAAACATTTAGGGCATCTAAAAACATATTGAGCTATATAAAATAATTCACATATATTTCTACAATAAACAAACATAAAAACATATCCTGTATGCATATATACTAAAATACAAATTTATAACTCATCATAAAATCAATTACTACTCATTTATAAAATTAGAATTAAGCTTTCTCTCTCTGCTTTTTCATTAAGACAGGTTTTAAACTAACCGCATTATTCAAACCTGGACTCGTATCAGCCTGAAGTCTAATAATCCATTCAAATTCTTTTAATTCTAATACATTATTCATATCACCTTTCCTCACACCCATCTTTACTGTACATATAACTCTAAATTTAAATAATAATAATGAATTATACTACTTATATCGTACTCCTTAGCTTTCTGGAATTCATAAACTCCAATGCCCTGGATCAGCTTATCCACACCCCCACCAGGGGCAACAATATCCTAGACCTAGTCATTACCAACATGAGTGACTGGTGTTCCACACCTGAAGTCAACTCCTTGTTGGTCCGATCTGACCATAAGCTAATCACCCTTGATATCCACATCCCACCCCCACCCCATTAAGGAAACCATGGTAAAAAATTTCTCCAAAGCCAACTTCATGCTTCTTAATACAGAAGTGGTGAACTTTATGACACCCATGCAGATGGACAATACAGTTACAACTGCTGAATCCTACACAAATGCACTCTATAAGCACTTTTACACGAGTGCATGGATCGTGCTATCCCAAACAGAACCAAGATGCTGTCCTCCAAAAAAAGGAAGCCACTCTGGTGGTCCCCTGCCATAAACATACTGTACAACAGAAGGAAGAAACTGTTGCAAAAGAGAGTAAAATCCCATGAGTGGAGGAGCTCCCTGGTCAACCTCAGTAAGAAGCTGAGATCCTTTATAAGATCCTCCAAAGCTAGCTATGAAAACAAAATCGCCACTAATTCTAAGGACAACCACAAAGCATTCTATAGCCATGTCAAGAATCTCGATGGCAACACCCGGATCTGCTCTGAGTTACAGCACATAGGCATGAAAATTACAGAACCAACTGATATTGCCAGCATCCTGCCAGATAGGTTCAGTGCTAACTTTACGCCCCCACCCCCTAAAGGGCCCATATCTATACAGGAAGAATGCAGAGCCCCTGTAATCACAACTGCACAGGTAAAAGTTGCACTCTCTAAAGCCAAAAACACAGCATCCATGGGACTGGACAACATCCCAGGCTGCGTTTTACACAAACTTCAGAACGAACTGGCTCCCCGCTTAAGCACCATGTTCAATAATAGCCTTGCATCAGGTTTGTGCCCACTGAATGACGCACAGCAACAATTATCCCACTTCACAAAGGGGGAGCCACCACTGATTCCGGGAACTATCGACCTGTTAGCCTGACGAGCCTGGTCTGCAAGGCCATGGAACGTATCATCATGGAACTCATAAACAAAGACATTGGTAACCTCCAAATTCTGGATCCCACCCAGTTCGAGTTTGTGAAAGGCAGATCATGTCTCCTGAATCTGATCGACTTCTTTGAGGCAGTCACCAAAGTGGTAGATGAGGGTAAGGTGGTTCACACAGCCTTTCTTGACCTCGCCAAGGTTTTCGACACCATCCCCCATTCTGGAATTATAGCTAAACTCACTAAACTATGTATAAATCCCTGCGTCATAAGATGGGTTGCCAACTGGCTCACTGACAGAACCCACATTGTAAAAGTTGCAGACTCCAAATCTGACGTCAAAGCAGTGACAAGTGGAGTACCACAGGGTTTCCGCCCTGGGACCTCTCCTGCTTGATATTTACTTCTCTGAAGTACAAGCTAACACAGAAGGACTTTGGCTAATGAAGTTCACATATGACTGCAAACTAGGAGCCATAGTCAAGTCCCCAAATGATGTGGGCATCCTACAGAAGGGCCTCACTGAGCCAGATGCCTGGTGTCAGAGCCATGGCCTCAAGCTCAGTGCCAAAAAGTGCAGTGTCATCCCCTTTGGTAAAAACTTAGTACCCATGAACTACCACATAGGCAGCAATCTACTTAACACTGAATGTGTGATAACAGACCTAGGGACCCAGGTGGACAGTAGTCTCTCCTTTGATAGTCACATCTCCACAGTAGTCAGGAAGTCCTTCTATGTGGCACACCTCACCATAAAAGAGTTCTCATCCAGGAAAAAAGAGGTCATTGTTCCCCTCTACTCAACACTCATTAGACCCATTATAGAGTACAACACCCCTTTTAGAATGTACCTCACAAGACATCTGCAGCAGCTGGAAAGGCCACAGAAGTACCTCACAAAGAGAATTACTGGCCTCAAACAAAAGCCCTACACTGACCGCCTCAAAAAACTCCAGCTTTACTCCATAGCATATCGCCTACTCTGAGGTGATGTCTGCCTAACATATAAAGCTATGTCAAACCCAGAGCTTTTGGACATGCTACACCTAAAAAAATCCAAATCCCTCCGAGCTACACTCTCTAGGGACCTAAACCTTGTCACCACAATAAACAGGACATGCTGGAGGGATAGATTCCTGTCTCAGAGGCTTCCCATACTCTGGAACAGGCTACCCATTTATGTCAAGCAAAGTTCTTCATTAGCACTCTTCAAGAAAAATCTTGATGAGTGGATGGGAAATAGGAAATACACCCCGGGGATCACTTCTGTGTCTCTGCTCGACAGTGGCATAGGAAAATAATTTTCTTGGGTGGCGTAAGTCAGGAAACCTTGTTGGCTAGGCTTACGTAGGCTCTTGGGCCAGTAGCCTAGTACCTACCTATGAACCTCCTCACCATTAAACTAAAGAAAAGCCTTGAGCTTATCACCAGATGACAGAAGAGCTGAAAGCTTGACTAAAACTAGGAAACTAAGAAACAAGTCCTGGTCTGAATGGAAGCTTTTCACCTCCAGATGTGTTAAATAACGTTTCTCATTTCAAAGGAAAGCTATTAAAACTGAAAAAAAAACAGTTGAACTCCATAAAGCCTTTTTTCTGCAATAACAAGCTATACACTGATCAACAGCCTAGAAACTACTGGAAGGGAATTTACTCACTTATAAGTAGAGCTTCCAAATTATTTGTTGTAGACAGTGACGTGATCTACCTGTGCTACAAAAGGATCTGCCTCTTTGGGAAGAATTTCATCTCCCAGGATTGATAAAGTTGACAAAAATTCCATTCTGTCCATCCTCAGCCTTGCATGACACCCTTTTAAGTGCAAGTAAACTTGAGTTTTTCTGCTGTTAAAAGTCTTCACAAAGGAAATCAGAAAAAAATACTGATCAATGTACTATTCCCCAAAGTCCTAGTGACTTCTGTGCTTCCTATATGCAAGATGTCGTAATGACAGCAAAAGAGTAATCCATAAAGCATACTTTTTCCTCCCTGCATCATGTAATACAGTAGCAGCGTTTGAAAGAACATGGCAAGTTTAAAAATATGGAAATATGTGCTGTAATTTATTTAGTGACAAATGACTTGCATTGAAAGATATGTCTGAAAATTATTACATTTATAGAACTATAGATGATAAAAAGAGAGACGTAATTATGGTACACAAATGAGAACCAGGTGGTTCCCAGTGATGCATATGATTCTGTGGTCACATTGTAGAGGAGTATGTGCATAGTTAAGAATTTTATCGATGTAAAATGTATTAGTACTGTCTGCACTCTACATATGACTTAGGATTCAGGAAGAAGCTTGCTACTAGCAGAAATTTCTCACCTCAGGTAAGCCATTTACAGTAAGGGTGAGAAAATACAATTCTGAGACAGCTGTGGCCAAAATGAGAAAGACTTTGTTACTGGCTTGTTAGCATGTTTCTGACCTGCACTCTATTTAACAGTGACAGTGGTAGTGTTCTCCCTAGTGGCCCATGCATTGCGTTGACAAAGGCATCCCTCAAACAGGCACACACACACACACACACACACACACCCATCAGCAAACAAGACCCCCCTCAGTCAGTCATAGTCATGGATACACTTACCTATTCATCTACATGCATGCTTACTCCATCACACAGACAGACACACACATATGTGCACATTTGCGCGCGCGCACACACACACACACACACACACACACACACACACACACACACACACACACACATTTTTGCAGCTTCATTAATGCCCTAAAGACATGCTCACATGTCCACACACATCCACATACCGCCACCACCCCACCCCCACATCTTCTTTGAATTTACCTGCTCTGCAAATGCTTCCATGGGAATGAAAGGTGACCACTGTCTTTTGACTGTGTTCAGTTTTTCCTTCAGCAGTGAAATTGTATGCTTCTCTGAATCGTTCAGCAGTGTAAATCAGGAGCCATTGACATTTTTGAGGGAGAGCAAATAGTTAATTAGCATTAGGTGCTCCCCTGGTTTGCTGTATTAACATGCAGCTCTGCTAACAAGACTGCCCCCAGTCTGTGCTGAGGCCCCGACTTCAGAAAACCTCAGCAGCAGGGAGGGCGAAGAATCAGAATGGATTACCATGAGGGTGGAAAACAACCATGTTAAGTTTTCCCCCTGCAGTATGCTTTTCTGAATCCCAGCCATTATGTTTTTATCTTGTGGGATAGTCTGTTGCAATGAATTATTTTTACATATTTTTAATATGTATCTATCTTTAAGTGTAGCAACAAGTGCATTGACTTTTTACAGATTTCCCTAAATATGAATGAGAATAAGGGAAGCTTAAAAATTATGTTTTATAAAAAAGCATTAAAAAGTAATTAACTACTTTGTGTTAGCAATTTGTATCCCAGATTTATCAAAGTAAATGTTAGTCTGAAGTAATATTTTTTATGTTTGACATTTGATTATGGGGAAAGTCCATCTGGGTAGAAGCCCATTTTCAACAGAGGTCCGGAAAGCTCCACATTATTACAAAACATTTAAGAACAATAATTTTACATTCTTCCAAAATAAAACAAAAACATCTGCAGTTTAAATAGTTATAACAAATTAGACATAATATAAAACAATCTTTAAGACTTGATACAAGTTATATGACATTTAATATTTAGCAAAATTTTAGCCAGTTTGTAGATAAATTAAAGGTTAGTCTAATACAAACAGGAATTTCAATATGAAGTGAGGGAAGAAGCAGGCGTATGGTATATTTAGAGAGAACGTCAGGGAAAGGAATTTGATAGATGTAAGGAAGTAGTGAAGGCAGGGGAGTAATAGGGATATCAAGGTTGACACCGGGTGACAGGGCATTTAATGGGGCAGTAGAGTTTGCATTAAATTATCAGCTTTAGCAGGTGGATATGAATAGCATTTGTGGACAAATTGACTGAACATTGAAGAAAAAGGAAACATGGAAAAAGTGCACCTTTTTTGTCTGCAAAAAGTAGTGCCCATGAAGTGCAGTGGAGAAGAGAAAAGCAAAATAAATATGTTCAAGGAAGGCATTTTCAGAAATGCTTAGCACTTAGAGCAAAGTACTCTGAGCTGGTGTTTTTTTTTTCTTTTCAGTTCTGTGATTTATAATAATTAATGTTTCCTTAAACACTAAGTACTAAGCTGTAAGTACTGAGAGTTTGCAGTGTTTTTTTTCAGTTCTGTGATTTTACAATTAGTATAGCTTTAAACAGCTGTAACTTTATTAAGAACATCAACAAATCTAGTCAGGGTAAAAGTAAATGTAAGGACAACAATCTAACAGCTGTATCTAAATTAGAGTAAGCAAAGAGATATGCTGTCTCCCCCTCTACCTACTGTGTGTCCTCTTTTCTTCCTTTGAAGTAATAAGCCTCGTGAGCTTGTCATCTTCAGGTTGTACAGAAATTTCCATCATGTCCCCCTCTTTTCATCGAGGATATAAAGATTAAGCTACTTCAGCTTTAGCTTCTGTGCAAAGTTGATTTTTGTTGCTGTCTTCTAAGTGTTACTCTATCCTGTTTGTGTCCCTGCATCGCTGTAGCATGGCATCTGCACTGAGTCTGAAAACTTGATGAATATGTGCACACAGTTAAGAAAAGCAAAAATAATCTTTACAGACTGGCATTCACCAAACATAAGTCAGTGAGATGGGAGATGTTCTTGGAATTCATAAATTCCAACGCCCTGGATCAACTAATCCATAGTCCCACCAGGGGCTCCAATATCCAAGACCTGGTCATTACCAACATGGGAAATCGATGCTCCACACCTATGGTCAGACCCTTGTTGGTCAGTCTGACCATAAGCTAAAAACCCTTAACATCCACATCCCACCCCCACCTTCCCCACACCCCAGTAAGGAAACCTCCATAAAAAAAACTTCTCCAAAGCCAACTTCATGCTACTCAAGTCAGAAGTGACCAACTTCGTGACACCCATGCAGACGGGAACTGAATGTTCAACTGCTGATTCCTACACTAAGGCACTGTACGAGCACATCCACTCATGCATGAATCACGCCATCCCAAATGGAACCAAGATGCTCTCCTCCAAACAAAGGAAGCCGTGGTCCCCTGCTATAAACAAACTTTACAACAAAAGGAAGAAACTGTTGCAGAAAAGAGGAAGATCCCAGGATACAAAAAACTCCCTTACCAGCCTCAGTAAGAAGCTGAGATCCCTCATAAAATTCTCCAAAGCTAGTTATGAAAATAAAATTGCCAAAGATTCCAAAGACAACCAGAAGGCATTATATAACTATGTCAGGAATCTAAATGGCAATGCTCAGATCTTCTCTGAGCTACAACAGAATGGCATTAAATATACTGATCCCAAGGATATTGCCAATATCCTGGAAGATCAATTCAGTGCCAACTTCACCCCCCCTCTCACCCCCTAAAGGGCCCATCTCAATACCGGAAGATTGCCAAATTCCGGTAATAATGGCCACACAAGTAAAAAACGCACTCTCCAAAGCTAAGAATACAGCATCCATGGGACCAGATGACATCCCAGGCTGTGTATTACATGAACTACAAAATGAACTGGCACCTCACCTAAGTGTCATGTTTAATCATAGGCTCACCTCAGGCTTCGTGTCCACTGAGTGGTGCACAGCTACAGTTATCCCACTCCACAAGGGGGGATCCACCTCGGATACCTGGAACTACCGCCCCATCAGTCTGACAAGCCTGATCTGCAAGACCATGGAACGCATTATCATGGAACTTATAAACAAAGACAATGGCAACCTTCAAACACTGGCCCCCACCCAATTTGGGTTCATGAAGTGCCGATCTTGTCTCTTGATCCTGATTGACTTTTTCAAATCAGTCTCCAGAGCCGTGGACGAGGGTAAGGCATTCCACACAGCCTATCTGGACCTCGGCAAGTCCTTTGACACCATCCCCCACTCTGGAATCATAGATAGACTTACTAAGCTGGGCATTAATCCCTATGTCGCTCAATGGGTTGTCAACTGGCTTACTGACAGAACCCACACTGTAAAAGTAGCCAACTCTAAATCCAGCTCCAGATAAGTGACAAGTCGAGTACCTCAGGGTTCAGTGCTGGGACCGCTCTTGTTTGGCATCTACTTCTCTGAAGTACAGGCCAACACTAAGGGACTCTGGCTAACAAAGTTTGCAGATGACTACAAACTGTGAGCCATTATTGAATCCCCAAATGATGTGGATACTCCACAAAAGGGCCCTACAGAAACAGATGCTTGGTGACAGAGCCATGGGCTCAAGCTCAGTGCCAAGAAATGTATAGTTATCCCCTTTGGTAAAAAACATGCACCCATGAATTACCACATAGGTGGCAGTATACTAAGCACTAAAAGTGTGATATGAGACTTAGGAACACAGGTGGACAGTGGTCTCACCTTTGATAACCACATCGCCACAACAGTCAGGAAATCCTATGTGGCACATCTCATCACTAAGGGCTTTTCATCCAGAAAAAAGGAGGTCATTGTCCCACTGTACTCATCCCTCATTAGACCCATTATAGAATACAGTGCCCCCCATTTAGTATGTACCTCTCAAGACATCTGCAACAACTGGAAATCCGCAGAAATACCTCACTAAAAGAATCACAGGCGTAAAGCAAATGCCCTACGCTGACCACCTTAAAAAACTCCAGCTATATTCCGTCACATATCGTCTACTCAGAGGCGATCTCTGCTTAACATACAAGCCATGTCAAACCCAGAGCTATTGGACATTCTACACTTAAATAAATACCAATCCCTCAGAGCCACATGCTCCAGGGATCAAACGTTGTCATCACAATAAACAAAACATGCTGGAGGGATAGGTTCCTGACCCATAGACTCCCCAGACTCTGTAATAGACTGCCCATACATGTCAAGCAGAGCGCTTCTTTGGCCCTCTTCAAAAAGAACCTTGATGACTGGATGGGAGAAAGGAAATTCACCCGGGGATCACGTCAGTCGCTAGACAGGGGTCTAGGGAAGTAAATAGTGTGGAAAGAAATAGCCATGGAATTGTTATGGTTAGGCTTGTATAGGCCCTAGGGCCAGTAGCCTAGTACCAACCTATGAAATGAGAACTAGTGTTGTGATATAATTTGGGCAAACATCCAGTGTAAGCTTTAGTGCATAATTAGATGTGAAGTCTGCCACATGACAACAATAATGTTGTAATACCAATATTGTAAGGGCAGGTGGTACTCATGTATACATAACGAATGCTGTGCATCCGCTGAGCACTTCGAGCATGTAGTCAGTGTACTATGATATGCCTGTTTGAAGTCAATGTCTCCAGTTGCCCTTTTTCTCATGTTACTGACACACACTTGCACTTAACCTGGCAACAGAACTCAACCTGCTAATGCAGGACTTTTGTTTTATTAGTTTGATGCTTTTCCATACACTGTGCATGTAAATGAATGATGTTCCAGCAGCATACTTTTGTCAGATGTTGCCCAATAAAAGGCATCATGTAGTAATGCATGTCTTTAGGTCAGGATATGAGCAGCTTTCAGTGCAGCATCTCTGGCACTGTTCCACATTAGCCAAAAATACAACTGTTAGGTGATGGCACTGCTGTATGTGCCTCTTGTGCATCGACCATGTAATGCTGCTGCCTGTATAATTAGGTGCACAATGCCTCATGTAGTAATGCATGTCTTCAGGTCAAGATGTGAGCAGTTGTCAGCTATGAATACAACTGTTAGGTGATGGCACTGCTCTGTGTGCCTCTTGCGTATCGACCATTTAATGCTGCTGCCTGTATGATTAGGTGCACATGGCTGTATATACTGAGCTGCATAAAATATTCTTGTGTTGAATTGGGCTGTCTGGCTGGTGTTTTACCATATTGTATATCCTTGTGTCTACATATAATCCATATTGCAGCAGTGCAAGTAGACATATGCACTCGTTTTTCCCTGTTTTTTGACACATGAAAACATTATTCTTTCTGCTTATGAATCTTTGCTGAAAGTGCTTGCCCAGTGTTTTATTTATCAGATTTGACATAACGTCCTGCACCTGATCCTAAAAGTTCTTCAACCTAGTTCTGTTGCTGTAGATGGATGGAGTCCTGCCTATATCCCAGGTGACTCCAGTTCAGTTACTGACTTGCTTGTCTAAGATGGTAAGGGGAGGATGGGTCTACCTATCCTTGGTTTTGGGACTGGGACTGTCCACTGCCCTTTTCAGGAGTAGTAGCATCACAAGGATGGTCAAGGGTGGGTGTTTGGCCACCAAGCCATGACTATGGTAATCCACATTGCAGATGCATAGGAGTGTGCCCTTGCAGGAAGATGGTATGGTTCCTGGTGTGATGTGGGCTGTTTGTCCCCTGCCCAGCGGGAGTTGTTAAGAGTCAGTACTAAAATTACTTTGATTACTGAGGTGACGGAAAATGTACAAACCACCACTGAGGATGCCTATATGACAACCTTTCTTGGACAGCTCTCACCCTCACTGGAGAATACCTAGGATAGGAGACTGAATGGGGCTGGCTAATTTGGGGTGATTTGATGGTCAGCAGCTGCAACAGAGAGAAGGATGTAGAAAAAAAATATTAAAAAAATCCAAATTAGTGATACTGGATTAGAATGCATACAATATGTCATCTTAGTGTGCTTGTTGTATGCACCTATATAGCATTATTGGATGGGGGTAGTTCACTGATTGGGTGGCCACCATACTTGGGCTGCATACAACACTTTCTGAGTAGGACTGGATTCAACAGTATCTTGAGTACTCATCCTTTACTGTTTCCAGTACACAGCACTGAAACCAGCTATGAATCTTCACTCTCATCGTGAGGCAGATAGAATCTAGTAGTTACAGACCTGTTGTATAAAGTAGTTCCTCTTTTGTCACTCTGCTGTGGTTTTTAGTGCTCTTCGGTTGAGACATATTGGGGTTGGAACACAACCTATAGATTTCTTTGCACCAGAAAAATTAATCTTCTTTCTTGATTGGGTCATGAAGCCAAAAACATTAAAGACATTCAGTAATGCAGAGGGCCTAAGATGGTAGTTGTAGTTAGATGTGTAGGAGGCAGTAGGTTGATCTCAGCCTATCAAAAGGAAAATGTTTGTTATTGGTGAGCTGTGCAGTCTTTATGTGCCATTAATTTTTTTACTTTATGTTAGATTTATGCTGGTGTGTTTAATATTAATCTTTTTACTCTTCTGTTAACAGACATGTTGTTTTGAATGGTTGGTTAAATTAACACAGGGTGCTAAGTGGGTTAGGGAAATAACAGGACTGGGCTGCCATCAACTGAGGATAATATTAAAAATGAAATGCGTGATTGCACAAGTCACAACATAAACATTAAATAAACATATACATTGGGAGTGTGAAATCATTACTTAAGCATTTTACCCCCATGTTTACAGTACTGGTATGGCAGGTGATAGGCTGTCAGCTGTTGGAGTGTGTGGCAAACATCCACTCTCCTCGACTGTGCTACCCTTCCCCCAGCATCTGCATTTTACAAGTCTAACAATCTGCATTCAGGTACAACTCTTCTCTTAGGAGTCTGGAGTCTTAAGTGTAACCAGTAAAGTGCCAACAATTACTGTCCTGCCACAGGTTGTCCATATGTAGTCACTTGGCCTCTGCTTCTTGACTGCTAGCCTGGTGACTGCATATCAGTGGCATAATTCTTGCAGCCTGAAAGCTGTTGTTTCTAAAGAATATGCAGCAATGTCATTCATGATGCTTTGAAAAGATAATAATTAGAAATGCCGATGAACTGACGAACACTGATGTGGCAGCTTTCCAGTAAGTACATTATTTAATTATCACATGCAGATGAACATTCAGTGCTTGGAAGTATACCTGTACTCAAATATAGCAAGAATATTAGAAATATGGGTTTAAAGGAAAACTGTTATTTGTTTTTTCATTGTGTATCCACACACATATATATGCATTGAGTTACAGCTATTTGTGTATATATGTAAAAACATGTATAATGTGCATTTTATATATATGTGTACATATATATATATATATATATATATATATATATATATATATATATATGTGTGTGTGTATCTGTCTATGTGCATCTCTCTGTCTCTGTCTTTATCACTCACACATACTAACTTTTACCTTTTATGCACTTACTATCTGACTGGTGATCCAAAAGGTGGCATTTTATGTTTATATACTGAAGTATATGTCCTAGTCTGACCTAAGCATAAGGGCAAAGGGCAACCTTAAAATTAACTCACATGGTGGAACTCTGTCATCAAGAAACTCTGTATGGAAAAGAAAAATCTGCTAACCATCTAAAAAAATATATCCACTTCATCATTACCAAAAGGATTTAAAACTGGCACATCTCTCAAGTTTACCATTAGCAAATTCAAGGCTGACTATGAACTTTGTCTTTTCGGTTAATTGCAGTCGTAACACAACACCTTTTGGAGCTATATTACAAAGTTTAGAAGTAGCCAGCAACTCTGTACTGAACTTGTCTCTAGTAGTACCTCCTCTAACCTAAAGACGTTGCTGATGTCATTGTGGGCAAATTATCTCCCAGCTTCACTCCATCCATTCTGCACTCCACCCCTATACTCCATCATACCCCCTTCACATACCATATAACTAACATTTCACTTAAAAGTGACACAGTCATCATGTACTTGGGCAGCTGTTGATAGCAAACTTTCTTATGGGCACCATATCTTAGTAGTGTTTAGAAAGTCCTTCTACCTTTCACTTATAGTCCTATTTTATTCCCCCATTACTACATCCATCATTAAATGTGATGACCCCTTTAGTATGTACTTTTTTAAACATCTAAATCAGCTTGAGACATCAGCATTTACTCACCAAAAAGATGTCAAATGTCAGTTCCCTTAGTTAGTCTAATTGATTAAAAGTCTGTCATACAGGATCCTGAGGGGTGATCTCTGTTTAGCCTGGCATGCTGTGAATGAAGCAGCACTTTCTGAATTCCTTCATCTAAATAGAATCAATGTTAAAAGCAAAACCCATTGTAATGCCCAGACGTTTACTTCTCCATAAACAAACCAAGTGACAAGCATGGTGGAACCCTAACTCAGCATATCCCCCAGCTCTGGTATTAACTGCCCTTTTATCATGCTGTTCTCTTTCCTAGCAACCTTTAAAAAAATGAATGTCTGTGTGAATGGGGTGTGTATGGAAAATCTATGGAACTGGGGATATTTGTTAAGTCCCCCTCCATTGTCCTCCATCTTGCTATTATATTTTGTACAATTGATAATTGTTTGCCTCTGTTACCTGTACCTTACACTACTGTTACCACTATACAGTCCTCTAACTTTTCTTTCGCCCTTTTGCTTCTTCCTTATCCATTCCCCACCCTTTACTAGTAAACAAATAGGTTTCTCTCTCCTGTAATTCCCCTCCTTTCTCAACCAGTACTGTAAGATATGTATACTTAGTACATTGTGATAAACACAAATTATTTAACTGTCAAGCAGAATCCTACTGTTCTGAATCATATAATTTTAAAGACCACGTGTCCCATGTATATAGTCTCCTTAGTAACATCTAATGTCTGTAATTAATGTGCAAGTATGTTTCATCTAATATATGTAAAAATGATGTGCTATCCATTATTGTATATAATTTCTTGTATGTGAAAACATGTCTTCACAATGCCATTCTGTTGTATGCCCAATAATTTATGAAGATGACTGGATTACTTCATGATGCTCTGTAGAGGAACTAAAATAAAAGAGTTGTCTCTCCTTTCATATCAACATACTGCCCAGGGTTATATCTTTCCCAGAAGCATGTAGAAGGGGCACAAATATCTGCCATGATGTACCCCAGTTTCAGAAGTCTATTTTTTACTTAAATTTTTAAAGCAAACTAGCACTGTCACCGGTGACCAGTGATCTATTAGTAAATGTATAAAAGGAATGCAGATTTGACATTCTTGTTTTAGTCCTTTGCACATAAACTCAAAAAAAGGAGCTATCAAGCCACCATGTGCAGAAAGCATGTAGTTGTTGAGCTCTATATTGTGTTGTCTTGTGAAGTAGTAAATACGTTATAACATTTTTTGAACAATAAATTAAAATAGTTTGCCATTTATACAGCTTTAAAACGGTATCAAATTTTAGCAAGAAGTATTTTTGAAAATGATATGGGAAGTGGCACTAGTGTTAGAATTGCTGCTTCAGAGAGTTTGGTTCTTTAGTTCATTTCTCATCTGGATTGTCTTCCGTTTCTGTTTTCCGTGGGTTTTTGTGGGGTGCTGCAGTCTTCTCCCACCACTCAAAAATGTGCTGTATGTGAATTGGGTGTCCTCTAAACTGAATCAGTGAATGTAATTGGCAGTCTCAGAAACTAGATCTTTAGTTTTAGTATTACATGTTGCATTAAAGCATTTTGTATATATCACAAGGAAGTCTATAAACACTCCAAAATTACATTTCTAAAACACTTGAGAAAATGGCCAGAAATGTAGCTAATGATCATGAATATTTTCCTAATTAATTCTAATGTTAATTTATTATTCAAACCTGCGGAGGTTTTTCTGCCTGAATTAACTAAATATAATCATTTTAAATATTTATTTTCTTTCTTTAACTAGTTAATATATTATGCTTGACTGTTATGTTTAGCAACAAGTTTTTTCATTTTTTGCAGTTAAGAATTTGAAAAGGTTCTTCAACAGAGTAATTTCATTTTTTTTATGAATAGTTTTCATATTTTATGCAAATGTTCAAAATGTTTAAAACTGTTGCATTGGTGAAATGTATAACCTTTACTTCATTCTACATGTTCCATAAAAGCAGAGTCGCTTCTGTAGTAACACATTTCTTCTGCTGGGTGTAAGAAATCAGGTAGCCTCTCTTCTTTATAAACGCATTCTATGAACACCTTCAGGAATGCATGGATCATGCAATCCCAAATAAAATCAAGACCCAATCCTCCAAAGGCAGACGTCCTGTCTGGTGGACCCCAGCCATAAACAAACTATACAATAGAGAAGGAAGCTACTACACTATAGAGCAAAATCCCAAAAAGGGAAGTCATCTCTGATCAGTATTAGCAAAAAACTACGGGCACTCATAAAATCATCTAAGGCCAGCTTCGAGAGAAAACTTGCACAGGACACTAAGGATAATCACAAGGCTTTCTGTAGTTATGTTAGGAACCTGGGTGGGAATTCCCAGATATGCTCAGAATTAGTCCAAAATGACAAAAAATACACCGAACCCACAGACATTGCCAACATCCTGGCTGACAGGTTCAGCGCAAACTCCCCCCCCCCCACCAAAAGGGCAAATTTCTATCCCAGCAGAGTGCTGCCTCCCTGACATCTCAGATGCTCAGGTAAGAGCTGCCCTCTCCAAAGCAAAAAACACAGCATCAATGGGACCAGACGGCGTCCCGGGCTGCATCCTACATGAACTCCAAGAAGAGCTAAACCCAAACATAAAACTACTGTTCAATCTCAGCCTTACTATTACAAAGGTGGTGCCTCAATGGATCCTGGAAACTATCGCCCCATAAGCCTGACTAGCTTGGTCTGCAAAGCTATGGAAAGGATCATCATGGACCTCATAAATAAAGATATTGGGGACCTACAGACACTGGATCCTACCCAGTTTGGCTTTGTTAAGGGCAGATCCTACCTCTTAACCCTGGTTGATTTCTTTGAAACAGTCACCAAGGCCATTGACGAGGGGAAGGTGGTCCACACAGCCTACCTGGACCTCACAAAAGCCTTCGATACAATACCCCACTTGGGCATTATAGATAAGCTCACCAGCTTAAATATAAACCCCTATGTCACTAGATGGGTTGCAAACTGGCTCAAGGACAGAACCCACATGGTTAGAATTGCTGGAGCCATGTCAGACTCCAAACCAGTTACAAGTGGCGCCCCACAAGGCTCAGTCCTGGGACCTCCCTTGTTCGGTATATATTTCTCGGAGGTACAGGCCAACATGGAAGGACTGTGGCTGACCAAGTTCGCAGATGACTGCAAACTGGGCGCCATAATCGACTCTCCAGCCGACACAAGCATCCTCCAAAAGGGCCTCATAGAAACAGACAACTGGTGCCAGAGCTATGGTCTCAAGCTAAATGCCAAAAAGTGTATAGTCATCCCCTTTGGCAAAAACAAAGTGCCCACAAATTACCACATAGGTGGTAATCCATTAAGTACAGAAGAAGTAATTAGGGACCTGGGGACCCAAGTTGATAGCAATCTCTCATTTGACAACCACGTGGCCAAAGTGGTTAGAAAAACATTTTATATAGCCCACCTAATCATGAAGAGATTCACATCTAGATCAGGGGAGGTCATCGTGCCTCTTTACTCATCCCTCATCAGGCCCATAATTGAGAACAATGCCCCTTTTGGGATGTACCTTACCAGACACCTGCAGCAACTGGAAAGACCCCAAAAGTACCTCACCAAGAGGATCAAAGGGCTCAAACAGATGCCATATGCTGCCCGGTTAAAGAAACTCCAGCTCTACTCAGTGGCATACCGCCTGCACCTGACGTATAAAGCCATGTCCAACCCGGAATTAATGGACATGCTGCACCTCAGAAAATCCAAATCCCATCGAGCTACGCGCTCAAGAGACTTGAACCTCAGCACTGAAATAAATAGGACATGCTGGAGGGACAGATTCATAACCCAGAGGCTCCCTTCACTCTGGAATAAAATCCCAGTCCAGGTTAGGCAGAGTCCCTCATTGACTCTCTTCAAGAGGAATCTTGATGAGTGGATGGGAGATCATAGGTTTACCCCTGGTATCACTTCTGTGTCACTGTTAGACAGAGGCACAGTATACTAATCTCGAAAAAGGGCATAGCAAAATTAATTTAAAATGGGTGGCGAAAGCCAAACACACTCTGGCTAGGCTTATAAATGCCCTAGGGCAGATAGCCTAGTATGAACCTATGAACCTTACTGAATAGTAATGTTCCTGGGTATTATTCACTGTACTGTAACAGTGCCAGGGCATATCAGCCCCTAAGGAACTGTGAGAAGTGTTGCAAGCGGTTAGTGTGCACCTGTAGGAACAGTTTAATCCTGTAACTGCTGTGAAAACTGCAAAATGATAGAGACGAAGCAGAGTTAGTTTTTGCCCTGGCTCATTTTGGGTAGTTAGTTACCCTCCCGTCAGTGAGTGATTTAAGAAACGCGCAATAAAAACGGATCTTGTAAAAAAAGTATGCCTCGCGGGATTACAGAAATTTGTGTACACTGTTTATACCCTGATTAACGGTAATGTTGTCCGCAGCATAATAACTTTTATTTTGTGAGCGGCTCTTTTGAAACGGTTTATTTAGCGAGCCAGGTAGTTGTTTGTTTGCTAAAAGTTAGTGTGGTTTAAGTTGCTTTATTAGCCTCAGTATTAAACCATACCGAAGAAACAAATTAGCAAGCGGTTGATGAACCGGCGGAAGGGGTGATGTTCCGGCAGTCGGACGTCAAAGCTTTAGAGAGGAGCTCCGAGCCAGGGGTTTGCCAGGAGTTTCATTTGGAAGCCAGTAAACATAATAGGAGTTTCCAGTGTAGGCCAGGCTGAGCTGGGAGGCTTTATAGGCTGTGCCTTCCCAACTTTCCCCCCTCTAGATGCTACTACTCCAGGAGCCTCCTCTTGGTGAGCCAAAAGGAGGTAGGAGTAGTTCCTCTTCTTCCTCAGTGGCCTAGTTTTTACAGTTCGGTTCCCAAAGTAATCAACTTAAAATGAGGTAGGCTTTGATCAGGGGATTTGTAAGATTCTCAGTTCCGCCTGATGCTGAGCCTAGCTTAAACGGAGTTCTGCGGTTTTGAACAAGATAGAGGTAGGTGAGCCCGCTTTTCCAGAGAGAGTTGCGGGGACTTTGCAGGATTCGGTGGATTCCAGAAATTCTGAGCTTCTTGTTCTTCTTTCCACTAGACAGCAGAGACTCTGCCTGATTCTGAGGGAGATGTGGAAATGGCATTCCGAGCCTTAGATTTTATCAGGAAAGGCTTAGGAGATCAATGTTTACCCGCACTTAGGTTTTTATGGCCAGGATAGGATACTAGGATTCTTTCCAGGGTTTTGCAGAGCTGTGGAAGACCTGCAGAGGCTTCTCCCTCCTGTGTTTTCTGCTTCTGGTAAGTCCTTTTGGTTTGCACTGACCCTGAGGTTTGAGGAAAGGATGATGGGTTTGAGGAACTATTTAGATAGCCTATTTCTCTATTTCTCAAAGGTGTTTGGTGTTCCTGTTTCACTGATAAAAATTCAAAGGGTATAAAGGGGCTAAGGTGTCTAGGGTGAAGTGTAAAAAAAGTCCATTCTTCTGATAAAGGGGTGAGGGCGGGTTTCACATGGGAAAGTATGCTAATTAACTTCTTTCACATCTAGCTTCTAGGCGTTATTTAAAGGCGGCCCCACTTGAGAAAGAAGAGTTGGGTAGTTTGGTTCATTTGTCTGATCAAAGTGGAAGTGGTTTCAAGTGGGTGCAAGTTGGATTTCGTGTGGTTTTCCTGCTCAGTGGGCCTTGGGTCTTCATGCTAATTTTGGCATGCTGTCTTGAAGTTGCCTGTATTAGCTGAGAGGAGTTTGCTTCATACTGGATGATGCTTTCTTACATGATGATGTGGTTTTGGATCATGTTGTTGAGCAAGTTTAATGAATCTTTGAGACAAAGCTATCCTCTGCAAAAAGTTCCCTTCGTTTTTTGCAGCAGTTTCAAAAGTAGTTTTAATTATGTTTCTAAAAGGTGGAGCGGGGTGGCACATGACCTGCTTTTCTTCCCAGTCTAGGGTAGAGGTCTAGGGGCAGGGAGCTCAAATATTCTTTTTTGTCAGTTCAGCTATGACCTAGGTCAGACTGCTCACTAGGGCAGGGAGGGCAAGGGTCAGTCACTCAGACCCTTTTTTCTGGCTCCTCAGCTGCCAGATTCAGATAGTCGCCTAGCGGCAGGCTCAGCAGGACTGTCTCTTTTCAAGTCAGTGGGATTTAAAATGGGGCAGAACAAATTTTCTCGAAATATCATTTCACCACGGGTTACAGATTTTCAGAATATTTCTCCCCTTTCAGTTCCTCCCAGGCATTCCCCCTCCCACAAGCAAAAAGATCCTCACAAAGAGTTTCTCACATTACTCCAGTTGGGGGGTATCAGAAAGGGGTTCATATAGTTGGAAGGGGCCTTTTTATTTTATCCTGTTCCTATTACTGAGAAGGGGTTTTTATCTTCGTGGCCTTTAGTTATTTTTCTCTCAACAGCTCAACAACACTTTTTTGTTTATTTCTCAAGATGTACAACTGCTTTCCCAACATCCCTGGGTAAACAAGATCACTGGATTTTAGCTTTAAGATGGTAAGGAAAAGATGGGGATGGTCTAAGTATCTCAAGGTTGCAGCTCATAGCTGCGACATCTATAAGTTCATTCTGTTGAATCTGGCTCTGCATTCTCCGCCCTTCAGCATTGCTAAGATTTGAGTAACTTTTGATCGCTTAGCGCTAGCTTCACAGGCTTTCAGGCTTTCAGAGCTCAAACATCTGCTTACTTGGGCTTCAAGCAAATTCTGAACCTTCTAAAAAGGAAGGAATTCTACAGCAAGGCAAATCTGGCTAAGCAGTCTGGGCAATCTGATTCTATTCTGAAGCAGCTAATAAAGTTCTAGTATCCTCTCTAGTAGACTCTCAAGACATGGGGAGTTCAAAAGAATACAGCAGCCCAGATCTTGAATTTAATACAGCAGTGGAAAAGAGTCTATCCGCTATCCCAATCAACTAATCAGTTCACTTTACTAACTTCAACTGACTATCGTCTTCAAGCCTGAGGGCATCTGGCATCCCATGTTCACTCTGGTGCTTCCTCTTGTAAACTGGCTATTCAACATATATCATGGTATCCATCAATGTAAGGAAACCTCACTGCAGTCACCTACACAAGAGATCAAATTTGCATTCATTTTGGGTTTTATTTTCAAAAAAAATTCATGAAGGTCAAATAAAGGAGGGACTCTAACACCTCGGCCAAGCCACTCCCACGTTGCCTTGAGTCATGCATGGGACGGAGCGATAGGAGCTCATCTAAATGCAAAGTGGATACAGACAAGTGGCCCAAGACACTACTTCTGCAGACTACAGCATCTACATATCAGCAAGATTTGCAGTTAGCAGTCCAATGGTTTTCAAGGAGTTACTTTCTAAGGGCAGGTGTGGGCAAAACATGATTCTAGTGTTACACACACAACATCAACTACACAGGGAACACAAGGGGGAACACATTGGGGGCATCTAATTCTTTTTTATGCAAGTTAGCTAAGCAACTTTGGGAGACAGGCAAGGTTTCAGGCAACATGTTCTTCAGGAAGCATGTGTGGAGATGACCCAAATCATGTGCAAAGACACAGTGCGAACTGGATGATCCACAGTGGAGTGGAAATCTTATTTGGAAATTGAGCAAGTCATGACAAACCTTAGACCAAGAAAGAACCACCTCTCGCACTTTTCCAATTAAACACCGTCACACCACACCATTTGGAAATCCTCTTCTTTGTCTTGGAGTTGGAAAAATCTTCATGTGTATGCCTTCAAGGGGTGTATCTTTTTCCCTTGGGTACTATTAAAGCCTCTTAAAGACCAGCCAAAAGGGATTTTCAGACAAGACAGGCCAAGGATGATTTTGATAGCTCCAGACACGCCAGTCTGGTAAGGGACTAGTCTACCTGTCCTACCCTTCCTTCTCAAGCCTCATCTCCCTGGATATCTCATTGCTCATCTCATCTCTGTCTCTCTTCACTTCAAGCTCCTCACATCCTCTGTCTCTCTTCAACACAACTGGCATATTCTGAAAATGTGTACAGCAGGTCTATGGAATGGAGAAAGAGACCTAGCTAAAAGAAGGTGTCAACAAAGATGAAAAGATTTTAAAATGGAGTGAGTAAAAGAAAAGAATTATTTTTTTTTTGCCTTGAGAGAGTGTTTCTCTTTGCTCTTGGTGTGAGTTATTGGACAAACACTTTGGTTTCTCCTTCCATGTTTGTTCATGGTTTTGCAGCTTCTTCTCACTATCACAATGAGGTTACTTTCAGCTCACTTGTATTTGTGACCCACCATTGTTTTCTTCTATTTAGAATTCAGACCCAAGTTTGGAGGGGCAAAAGAATATAATCTCATCTTCTTGGGGGCTTGCTTTTCTACTCTCAATTGAGAACTTGGACTACTGCTTTCTTTGACCTTTTTGTGCTGGAAGAAATACTTGTCATGGAATACTACTTTACTGAGAAGAGTACTCTGTCGGAAGGCCCTCTTAGCCAAGAGGCCCATTTGCAGTAGAGGCATTTTTGATTTTTTCATTAAGTATAAATCCTTAGTATCATTACGTACTCTTTTTGCCTTTATGCCTTTTTTGGTTTCTAATTTATAAACCAAAATATTGACTTTTTTTGCCTTTCACCCCAATGCAGACCCAGATTTGATGGACACATTTTGCAGCGTTTACATTTAATTAGGACAATTATTCTCAGGCAGTCCAGGCAGAGCAATGTCAGGTTTTGTTTTTTTCAGTTGTTTTTCACAGTATGTTTCAAAACCTGTTTTGTTATGATTGTTTGGATATTTCATTTTGTTATGTTTTAGCATTAGTTCAGAGGCCATTCCCACTTAGGCATCATTTTCCAGGCTCCCCTCAGCCCAACAACATTCTAAGAACTTTTCATTAGGGCTATATTTTGGAAGCAACTACTTGGAGTTCAGTGCAGCGTCTCTCTAACTGCATTCTCTACTTACTCTATTCTAATCTATCTACTCTAAGTGAAGGCTGTTTGCAAGGCATGTTGTTAAGGGCTGTTTCTTTGTCATTGCATCTTTCCCTTTTGTAGCCTCCTGCTTTTCTACCAGCCTGCCTCCTTACACACAATGAGGCGGGACTTTGGCTTTGGCACAGAAGTACAGGGGGTACAAGAACATAGTATGCTGTTCCAGGATCCCCATTGTTGCATTCCCATCTAATCCTCTTCCTCCTCCTGTGTTTAGGGGTAGGTGTGTTTGTGAGGTATATTGTTGTATTTTTTGTATATATTCTTGTATATATTGTACATCTGTTTGGTTGGTGCAGGTATTTTTTGGGTTGTCTCTTTTCTTCTCTGGCGGGCGAAAGACAAAAGATTGAGGATATCATATGCGTCATGCGATGCTTGACGCTGGGACGCCAGTCTCTAATGCTTCGCTGACAATCTCTCTGGTATCTCTGGTATTCGGGCCGACGACTATATATACCCATAGTAAGGACTGCAGCAATGGGGATCCTCAACATCACATTTTATGGTAGGTACAAAACTGTACTTTTCTACTTGAGTGGTTGCCTGCTTCCCTTGTAACTGAAGTAAATTGACTCTTACATTAAGAGCTGTAATACTTACCTTGTAGCTTTAGGACACCTTAGGAAACCTTGTAAACTGCAATAGCCTGACATTTGAACAAGTATCCCTTGTAAAAATTCCTAAAATTGTATACTGTTGGTCTGTCTTTCCTGCTAAACATAAGTGAAATTACAGTGCTGAGTGCAAGTAACATTAAAATTAAAGTACCGAGTGCAAATAACACAGTGCTGAGTGCAGATTTTAGGCCCTTGCATTCAACTTATCTCTGGTGTGGTGTCTTGAGTCAATCAGGGTATTCCCTGTAACCACTCCCACTGCCTTCTCTTTTCCCCCACCCCCCCCCCTCTTTCCTCAAACAGGTTAAACTGCTACAATTCAGTACAGGCATCATTTTCAAATCTAGGTGCTTAGGATTTCCCTCCCCCCCCCCCCCTTGGCTGACCTGGTGTGACTTAGTGCAAGTTTCTTCATTGTATGGATCTTTTACTGTTTTTTGTGTAACTGAATGACCTGCTGCTAAATTCTGATTCTGCACAGACTGCTCTATTTTTTTTTCAGAGGCTCTATAAGTAGCTAGTGATTTTACTGAATTTCTGTGGTAATATTTGTGTTTAAACTGAACCTGTACCTAGAGAAAGTGTATAATCAGAGCTCCTCCTTGCTGCATGTGTTTTTTAATGTTTAAGTTGCACACACACATTGAAGAATTGCTTTTATGACTTGAATAACTTGGGCTAGCTATACCTGAAGTGCTTTTACTGGCAATTTTCTAGTTGTACAATTGTGAATAATTGATTTAGTTTTTCTGTTATATCTTTAAAATCTGGCAAGTGTTTATTTACTGCATTGCTCTCTTGCTTAGGTTTCTTAGCTATACATCTTAGTTCATTCTGAAGTATGCTACTTACCCCCCTACCAAACCTTTCTGAATGCATTATTATATAATAACTGCCTGTTGTTGCCTTCATGCTTACCCTAGAATCTTTGCTTTTCTCTTTTCCTAGTTGAACTCTACAGTTCCCTACAAAATGGTGTCTACAGGACTGCAATCAGTTTCTCTCAACATTTAAACAGAGTAGGTTGCACACACAAAAAGCATTTGTTAAGCTTTCACTTACAGTGCTTTGTAATTAAGCAGGTCACCATACTGGTCAGCCATAGGGCTCTTTGTTTCTACTTGAGTGGTTGCCTCCTTCCTTTGTAACTGAAATAAATTGACTCTTACATTAAGAGCTGTAATACTTACGTTGTAGCTTTAGGACACCTTAGGAAACCTTGTAAACTGCAATAGCCCCGCTACGTTCACCCTCGCTACGCTTGGGCTCTCTTCGCTCCCCTCCCTGCCCCCAATTCCCTCCCACCCCCAGTACCTCTAAATTTATAGTACTATAGCCACTCCCCCACTTTCTATATCCTGTCTGCTTTCATCTGGGATAATTCCACCCACCCCCATTCTACTACCTACATTTTAATAGCACCTATTAGCTTTCATCTGGCATTCTCCCATCCCCCTTCCAGTACCTTTACCTCACCACTCTATCTTCTGGTGTTGCATCACCAGGTAAAACAGTTCCTTAACTCACTAGTTGAATCACAGATAATGATATACTCCTCTTTACTACCCCTCTTGTTCACACCATACCTCCTTACCTTGTATGAAAACCAGTTTCTCACGGGATTTCAGATCCCAAAAGGCCATACTATCACCCCAGCTGTAAATCCTTCCACCTTCAACCATACTTACAGTACCAGATCCTATCCAACATCTTGTTCACTCACTTCAGATACACATACCCCCTCTACTTGTAATCTAAGCTACAAACCTACAATTAATAGGCCAACTAACTCTCTCCTAGTCTGTCATCTCAATACTGGAAGCATTAATAACAAGGTACATGAATTGCATGCACTTCTGGATGTCCACTCCCCTGAGATTCTCTGTTTATCTGAAACCTGGTTAAAACCTAACACTAAAGACAATGAAGTGTTACCACCTGGGTACAACATACACAGGCTGGATCGTGCTTCGAGGAAGGGGGTGGGGTAGCTGTACTCTATAAATCTGAGTTGAATGTCACCATAGATGTAATACAACCTCCTCAGATTAATAACTCAGAGATTCTTGCCACCAAATTGCAACTTAATAAAAATAAATGCATTAATATCATCTGTATGTACATTCCCCCAGGTAACAATATATCTACATTTGAAGATATCCTGCACTGGCTATCATGTCACTACCCCCAAGAAACCCTACTACTTGGAGACTTTAACATAGACTGGGGAACCTGTTCCTCAGAATCCCCAACCACCCATATTAACCTGCATGCATTTACACAAATCATATCCACCCCTACCAGGATAGGTAAACCCAACCAAAAAGAAAGTATACTTGATTGGGTACTCATAAACAGTCACCCCCAACTGTACACCTCTGGTACCCTCCTTAATGGCCTAAGCAATCATCTTCTCACATATGTATTTAAGCACAAAACCATTAATTCCCAACAACCCTTACTCAGAAAGGTTAGAAACAATAAAAACTTTGACCCTGCCAAATTCCAACAAGAACTAAACTCATGTAATTGGTCTATTCTAAAACACCTCCCCTTAGAGGAAGCAGTAGCATACTTTAACAACAAATTCCTTGAGATCCTTGATTTGCATGCACCTGTTCGTTCAAAGAGAACCAAGGCAAAAACTGCACCATGGCTTTCTATAGAGTCTAAACTCAAAATTACCCTTAGAAACAAAGCATGGGCTTTATGGCGTTCTTCTAAAGACCCTCAAGATCACATTAAATACAGGCAATCCAGGAACGATACCAAAAAATCAATTTTACAAGACAAAAAACACTACTACTGTAATTTACAGACAGTAAATCAAAATAACCCTCAGAAGTTTTGGACAGGTTTAAATAATCTACTACATCCTGGACAAACGTCAACCCCAATCCCTGCTGCTACTATTGATAAAACCCCTGAAGATGTTTCTGATAGTTTTAACCAATTCTTTACTGAGACAATTCAAGCCCTAGCTAGCCAACTACCTCCTAGCTCCCCTAGTCCTGAAAGTAGCACCACTAGAAACCTACTCACGTTCAGCTTCCAACCAGTCACCACTTCAGTTATCCATACCTTGATCAAAAAATTAAAACCCACTACACTTTCTGCTGATCAACTCCCTGCCGAGTACCTACAAAAATCAGCTGATGCTATTGCTTACCCCGTCTCAATACTAATTAATCGAACCATAGTAGAAGCTAAAATTCCCACCATCTGGAAAATATCCTGTGTAATCCCACTTCACAAAGGAGGCAGCTCTACTGAATTCTCCAGTTATAGGCCAATAGCTATACTCTCCCCACTTGCAAAGATTATAGAAAAATGTATTCATAGACAACTCATGCACCATCTAATCCAAAATCGCCTTATGGCAGACAATCAGCATGGCTTCCGTCCTCATCACAGCAGTACTTCAGCCCTCCTAGCCTTTACTAACACCATAAACCATAATCGCAACAATAATTCTATATCCTCAGACCTTTTTTTGGATCTTTCCAAGGCATTCGATATGGTTGATCACCAGCTTTTAATCCACACCCTGCAAACATTCTGTCTAGATACTGGAGCCCTCCAGTGGTTTCAATCCTACCTGAATGGTCGACAGCAGACTGTCCTCTGGCAGAACAAACTCTCTAACCTTCTACCTAATACCCTTGGAGTACCACAAGGCTCTATACTAGGGCCCTTGCTGTTCTCCATCTTCATTAACAACCTTTATACTGTCATCCCTAAAGTCAGCTGTATCCAATATGCTGATGACTCTACTCTGATTTGCTTAGCCACATCTCCAGTAGAGTTATGGTCAGCTACCCAGACCACCTTTAATACAATAGAAAACTGGCTTTCTGAACATCGTCTGCTCCTAAATCCCAAAAAAACTAAAATGCTGTTATTTTCACCAACACGTAGGTCTACCGCTTTCACCTTTATCATAAAATCAAATGATGGCACAATAATCTCCCCTGACCCACCTACAAAATTATTAGATGTCATCATAGACAATAATCTAACATTTGACCTACATGTTAACCAAACTATCAAAACCATCAATAAAAAACTAGGTTCACTTTACAGAATAAAAGCCTTCCTAACCCCTCCAGCTAAAATTGCCATAGCTCGCTCTCACCTTCTTTCAACCCTTCTGTATGCATCCCCTCTACTCTTGAATTTAAACAAGACTGTCCTTAACAAACTCTCAGTTTGCTACAACCACATTGCCAGGTTTGCCACTGGGCTGCCTTTTAGGACACATCATTGCATCATTCTAAATCATCTTGGGTGGCTTGGACTACCCAGCCTAATCCAGTATAAACAACTGATTATGGCCTATAAAATCCTTTATAATCCGGACAATACTCCTGCACTTAAAAATATTATCACCCCCTATAACAATCCTAGACTGCTTCAATCCTCTAACAAACTACTAATTCAGACTAGCAAAATTAATAACACAGCCGGTGATTCTCTCTTTGCAAACTCTGTAAGTAGATCCTGGAACTCTCTTCCAGCTGATATTACCTTACTTTCCACCTTAGGTCAATTTAAAACTAGACTCAAACAACATTTGTCACTTAACTGGCTATGTCACTGTATCAAGCCTGGCTAACTCTCCCTAGAATGTGTAAAAATCTGTTAACCAGTTTACTGTGTAATTTAATTTAATCCTGACTTGTGCTCAGGATTAACTGTAACCTGTGGAACTTGTTTAACTTGCTTACTTATGTAATCTCTGTAAATAGTCTGTTTGTAATATGTAATGTCGGTATTATGTAATGCTGTATTTGCTTACCCTTGGAGCTTTTCTCCCCGGGCCTCCGCTGAAAATGGACATGCATCCAGTCGGACTATCCCGGTCAACAAATGTAAAATAAAATAAACAAATAAAAAAATATATGAAATAAGTGTTATTGTAAAGGTACAGACATGCATTACTAAAGAGATATCCCATTACTGTAAGGAGCACAATAGCATAGTCTTTTTTTGCCAGCAGTAAATAATCTGTCCCATAATTTTCATGCAGATAGGTTACTGGATATATGTACACTGTAGAGGGTAACACCTGCCATGGAGATAATGATCTGTCAATTAACCTTGTAAGGATGTTGAACAGTAAACATAAGGGGAAGGTTAAATGCAAGTGATTAGCACCTATGCACCAGTTGTTGATCCATGTAGTCTAGGAATCCGTCACTGGTAGTGATGGAGAACAAACAGACCCCTCCTGAAAGAAAAAATATTGATTTGTGTAATTCACTGCATTTAACTTTCATTGGTAATATGGTCAGTATGCCAGATAAGTAGGTTAAGCCGTTTCATTGTCTAATATCACAGATGTGTACTTATTAAAAATACAATTAAAATGTTTGCTTCAGTACCATCCAGTTGTTTCCATGTCACAAAAAGACTTCATTGTCATTCTAATAGCGTTTATGTGTGGATTATTGTGTGACATGACTTAAATGTCCCAAAAAGAAAATTCTAGCAGAAATGAAGTTGTTGGGAGTTGCATTGCTGTGCTAGTTTGTAAGTGAAGAGATTGTTACTGTCATCCAAATAACGGCTGCCTGCAAAACCCAACTCCAGAAAAGAACTGCAGTGGATTCAAACACCACAAGTCACACCACCAACACTTTTATTTAAGCTTACAGAATGTACAATCAGCTTTTCGTTTTTGAAAGACTTCATAGAATACAAATCTCCATGTAAACAAATACTTTATATATCCATATCACTTCATTAAAGGTGATTCATAAAGATAATTAGGTCCCACTTAATCATTTCTTAAAGGCGTAAAACGTAGAAAAACATAAAAAATGTAATTTTAAGTACAACTCCATATTCTAAAATTTCTACAGATACACTGAACAAAATGCTGTTGCCATGTATTTAAAAGTATGTGACATGTTATTTTAAATAATATAAAATATAAGTAGATATCATGTTTAAAAACACTTTTCCAACAATATAAGAATGAAAACAATTAGTTGATTCCAAGGTTACATAAAACAGGTTTAAAGAAACAAGTCAGCTGATAATTAGCCCTTTGTTTTAACACCAGTGTTAAGGACAGACTGCTATTAATACCTTCAGGATGTCTCTGGTAATATTGAATGAATATGCACATTAATATTTAACATTAATACTGGTTAGCCCTTTGTTTTAACACAAGTATTAAAGACAAACTGTCACTAATACCTAGAGGATGTGTTGCATCCAGTTTAATTTGCTAACTTAACTCTCTTACCTCAAGATAATCCTTCCATGCCACACCCCTTGGGTTGCTGACAGTTATATCAAAACTGTCTTGCAATGAGCAGAATATTGCTACAAACTCAAGTGCTCTAGGTTGCACTGCATCTGAATTGTTTTAGTGTGTTTTTGCTGCTTTTCTGTATATATAGACTTTTTTGTATATGTAGACTAGCTACTTATTCTGGGTTCAGGCACCTAGGCAGTGAGACATTTTCCTGTGGTGCATTTGACTGGGGACACATGGCTGAAGTGACAGTCAGCTGCAGAGATATATGGCTGTTTGCAAATTCCCTGTAGGCAAAGAGAAGAATGTGTTGCCATGCCCACAACTTCAATAACAAAATGCACAGGGGGAAAATAATGTCCATGGTCCCCAAGAGAACATGAGACAGCAGGCAATATGGCAGGCATCAGCAGCAGGCTGACCAGAGGCCATGTCAGTGGCAGTACAAATGCAGTGCACAATGGGCAGTGCCTTTATAATCGGTGTGTGTGGACACTTACCCCCTTTATAGTGTCTAGGGAACATTACCTAAAACGCATACTGGAGCATAAAAGTGACTACTATCCTGCAGGATTTCCTTCATGATGAAGCAGACATTTACATGTTGTATTTACATAAGTATGGACTGTACTTTGAGTACAACACTCATTACTTCTTCTGCCTCCATGCACTTGCTTATTAAAGCTGTGGCAATGGCAGTGTGTGCTTCTCTTTCCCCACAGGGAATTTGTAAACAGCCATATTTCTCTGCAGCTGAATGTCACTTCAGCCATGTGTCCCCAGTCAAATATACCACAAGGAAATGTCTCGCTGCTTAGGTGCCTGAACCCACTTATTCTACTGTATTACTGCCTCTTAAATCGTTTTTCAGTTGTGCACTTGCCTTGCTTCATTTAAAAAGTTTTAAATTGCTAATTCTGTTGAATTCTAATTGTATTTACTGTTTAGGGCTACACACTCAAGTGTGTAAGCCTTTTCTGTGTTTATTTAGTGCATTTTTGCATTGTTTAGTCTGTTTTAACCAAAAAAAAAAAATACTATCTTGATTGCTCGTTTCCCACGTTTCCTAGCTAGTATAGTCCAGATCCCAGGCTTTGCTTGTCTCAGGACTTTATTTTCTGTGTTCAGAGCTATCTAGACCTTGTTGTGATAGAGGGAAGCTTACCAGTGGGAGTGGTGAGCATTGTACTGCCTAATGGGTGTACTTCACCCTGTTGAAGACCGACAATATCGAAGCTGATATTGTCGGCACCAAAATGTTAAAAGCGAAAGTCATCGCGCATGTAAATGGAAATTTCCGTAAGGGGAGATTTCCATTTACTGCAATGTAGTGTGATCTCGGAGTTGGTATATTTAAGTAGCGGGGGGTGTGGGGGGTGCAGGTGGGCTTGCCCCCCTGCAGAGAGCAATTTGTGTTGTGTTTTTTCTTTTGTGTGTGTGTGTTCAATGTTCGGGGGTTTCGACATGTTTGTGTCGATTATTGCGCTGTCGACAGTTTGAGTTTTCAACAGCGTAATATAAATGCTGTCTAACACTAGAGGAGTGATTTCCAGCGCTGAAATTGTAATTCTAGCCATTTTGAGCTGATTTCTATCCCTTTAAACTTTCTGGCTTAAAAACAAGCATGTTTGCACATTTTTCACATTATGCAGCACCGCGGGGTTATTGTTAAACTATTCCAGGTGCTAGAAAGTCTTTGAATTTTCCCTTAGAACTAGCTGGTTTCTCAGTAGTAGCACTAAAATCTCAACCCCTGTGACTAGCACCTGCTCTAGAACCTGCTGAAAAGCCCTAGGAAGCCTTAAACTGATACAAGTACTCAGCTCTGCTTGTTAATAAGGAGAAATTATTCGTAGGCACTAAACACCCTATAATTGCAAAGTACCTTACAAAGGTAAGGGAAAACAGCTCTTGTACTTTGCAAAAAAGCACCTAAACAGGCATGTCCAAGAGTCAGCTTCTGGTGATTTCTCCTGTCCACCTGGTGAATCTGGGCATACTGGGGCAATGCAGCAACTGCCTCATGTACACAGACAACCCTCTCCTGCTACCACCCAACACTACAACCTGCCGGAGATGCACTTACATAGCCAAACTGGAAGCAAAGCTCTCTCCAGTCAAGATTGTGCTAGACAGTCAAGAGGAGAAGGTTAACACCTGCACTACACCTCAAGCAACACATAGCCCTTCAAAATCAATCCACAGCATCAACACTCTCACATAGCAACACTAAACCCACATATGTGGAGGCCCTTAACATTAACCTGCCCAAGCAACAAGGACCTCCGAAGCTGAAACAAAACAAACACCAGTCAAAACCAAAATGACACATAGTTCACAACACCAGTGTGCCACCCAACAACAGCCCCTAAGGCAAGACAACATACCCAACACTTTAGTCATAGGTGACTCTGTAGTCAGGCACACTGATGTCCCACTCACCAGGCTGAACAAGGAGAAAATTACAGTCAGCTGCCTGTCGGGTGCCAGGATCCACCACATAACGCATGCACTCAAGTCACTCCACAATAAGTACAAATATGACTCTGTCATTGTCCATGTTGTAGTGAATGACTTGAGATGTACCTCCCTGGACTACATGAAAAGAGACATGGAAGAGCTCTCGTCCTATCATGTGGCCCAGGCAGGTACGACCCTTGCCCTCAGTAGCATCCTGCCTTCGCCCAGAATGATACCACAGTATAAGGACAAAATGATTGACTTCAACAATTGGCTAAGCTTCTAGTGTCACTCAAAGGGGATCCAGTATCTATCTGCTTGGGACGACATGATCGACAAGCCACAATGCTTTGCCAGAGATGGTCTGCACCTGTCACCCCTGGGATTCAGGTTACTGGCTAAAGCTCTTGCCACCCCTATAGTGCCTTTTTTAGGCAAGGTTCAAACGACAAAACCACCACTGTAACAAATATAAGCATGCAAAATCTGAAGGTAATGCTACTCAGTGCTAGAAGTCTAAACCTCAAAATGAACTCTCTTGAGGTACTCCTAAAAATGGAGAACATAGATGTCTGTGCAGTAACTGAGACCAGGTTCAAAGCTCCAGAGAGCACCCCTGCAGTACCAGGCTATAACTCTTACCACACTTTTCGGCCACCAAATCAAGACCGAAACACTAAAGGTGGAGGAGTGTCCATATTCACCAAAGATATTCACACCTCCAGGCTAGTTGCCCAACACAGTGCATCTGAAATTTTCCAGGTGCAACTAACACTAGGTAAGACTGCAATCCAAATTGTAGCTTGCTACACATCCCCCACCATGCCTCAAGATTCTCACTACACCTGGAAAATATTAAGGTACAATCAAACACCCTAATACTGGGTGATTTTAACTACCCTGCCATTAACTGGGAAAACTACTCGACTACCAATACCTTTTCCCAACGGTTCTTGGAATTCATAAATTCCAACACCCTGGATCAACTAATCCATTGTCCCACCAGGGACTCCAGTATCTTAGACCTGGCCATTACCAACATGGTAGATAGATGCTCCACACCAGTGGTCACCCTCTCATTGGTCAGGTCTGACCATAAGCAAATCACCCTTGAGATCCACATCCCACCCCCCCCCCACCCCCCAGTAAGGAAACCTCCGTAAAAAAACTTCTCCAAAGCCAACTTCATGCTACTCAAGCCTGAAGTGACAATCTTCATTACACCCATGCAAACAGGAGCTGAAAGGTCGACTGCTGAATCCTACACTAAGGCACTGTACGAACACATCCACTCATGCATGAATCATGCCATCCCAAGTAGAACCAAGAAGCTCTCCTCCAAAAAAAGGAAGCCAATCTGGTGGTCCCCTGCCATAATAAAACTATACAGCAGAAGGAAACTGTTGCAGAAAAGAGGAAAATCCCAGGATGTAAAAAACTCCCTTAACAGCCTCAGTAAGAAGCTGAGAGCCCTCATAAAATCCTCCAAAGCTAGTTATGAAAATAAAATTGCCAAAGATTCCAAAGACAACCACAAGGCATTCTATAGTAATGTCAAGAATCTAAATGGCAATACTCAGATATGCTCTGAGCTACAACAGAATGGCGTTAAATATACTGATCCCAAGGATATTGCCAGTATCCTGGCAGATCAATTTAATGCCAACTTCACCCCCCCGTCTCACCCCCTAAAGGGCCCATCTCAATACCAAAAGATTGCCAAATTCCGGTAGTCATGGCCACACAGGTAGAAACCGCACTCTCCAAAGCTAAGAATATAGCATCCCTGGGACTAGATGACATCCCGGGCTGTGTACTACATGAACTACAAAATGAACTGGCACCTCATCTAAGTGTCATGTTTAATCGTAGGCTCACCTCAGGCTTCATGCCCACTGAGTGGTGCACAGCTACAGTTATCCCACTCCACATGGGGGATCCAGCTTGGATCCTGGGAACTACCGTCTCATTAGTCTGACGAGCCTGATCAGCAAGGGCATGGAACACATTGTCATAGACTTTATAAACAAAGACATTGGCAACTTTCAAACACTGGACCCCACCCAGTTTGGGTTCGTGAAGGGACGATCTTGTCTCCTGAACCTGATTGACTTCTTCAAATCAGTCTCCAGAGCTGTGGACGAGGGTAAGGCGGTCCACACAGCCTACCTAGACCTCACCAAGGCCTTCGACATCATCCCCCACTCTGGATTCATAGATAAACTTACTAAGCTGGGCATAAATACCTACATCACTCAATGGGTTGCCAACTGGCTTACTGACAGAACCCAGAATGTAAAAGAAGCCAACTCCAAATCCAGCTCCAGACAAGTGACAAGTGGAGTACCTCAGGGTTCAGTCCTGGGACCGCTCTTGTTTGGCATCTACTTCTCTGACGTACAGGCCAACACTAAGGGACTCTGGCTAACAACGTTCACAGATGTTTGCAAACTGGGAGCCATTATTGAATCCCCAAATGATGTAGATATTCTACAAAAAGGGCCTTACAAAAACAGATGCTTGGTGTCAGAGCCATGGGCTCAAGCTTAATGGCAAGAAATGTATAGTTATCCCCTTTGGGAAAAACCATATACCCATGAATTACCACATAGGTGGCAGTACACTAAACACCGAAAGTGTCATGAGAGACTTAGGGACACCGGTGGACAGTGGTCTCACCTTCGATAACCACATCGCCACAACAGTCAGGAAATCCTTCTATGTGGCACACCTCATCACTAAGGGCTTTTCATCCAGAAAAAAGGAGGTCATTGTCCCATTGAACTCATCCATCATTAGACCCATTATAGAGTACAATGCCTTGTTTGGTATGTACCTCACAAGACATCTGCAACAGCTGGAAAGGCTGCAGAAAAACTTCACTAAAAGAATCACAGGCCTAAAGCAGATGCCCTATGCTGACCATCTAAAAAATCTCCAGCTATACTCTGTGGCATATCGTATACTCAGCGGCAATCTCTGCTTAACATACAAGGCCATGTCAAACCCTGAGCTGTTGGACATGCTCCACTTAATGAAATCCCAATCCCTTAGAGCCACATGCTCCAGGGATCTAAACCTTGTCATCACAATGAACAAAACATGCTGGAGGGATAGGTTCCTGACCCAGAGACTCCCCATACTCTGGAATAGACTGCCCATACATGTCAAGCAGAGCGCCTCCTTGGCCCTCTTTAAAAGGAACCTTGACGATTGGATAGGAGATAGGAAATTCATCCCGGGGATCACGTCAGTCGCCCTGCTAGACAGGGATCCAGGGAAGTAAATACTGTGGGAGGAAATATCCAGGAAATTGTTATGGCTTGGCTTGTTTAGGCCCTAGGGCTGATCGCCTAGTGCCAACCTATGAATCATAAAATCTGTGGCTTTAGGCAGAATAATGGATTTCAATCTAATATTACGGATGCTAATGTGGAGTGTCCTGGCTTTGGCAGCCCTGAAGTTAGAACTCATAATCTCCATTTTAATCTACAAGGTACTGTTATGATTATTGGACCGGATAGCGGAAAACAAAGTAACAGATGTAATTCCAGTCTTAGTTTTAATGATTGGTTAAATCAGGAATTTATTTTGATGACTGAGTATCACCGTTCGTCAGAGGTGGTAGAAAATGAAAACTTAAGAAACTGGATCCAACTCTTTCAAAAAAAAAAAGTTTAAATTGCGAAGTCTACAGTTAGACAGTATGTTTTTAAATGAATGTATCCATGTATGCAGGGTGCCCAGAGGACTTTGATATTATAAATTCCCTAATGGTGTCTTACCTAGCACTAGATTACATAAAGAGTTGGTTGAACTTTTCAACAAACAGGGACTAGAACTTTTGGAAATTATTGTTAAAGATGATCAGTCTACTGTTGATGCTTTGAAAAAAGAAGTTGAGCATTTAAACACTAAAATCAAGAATGATTTGTTGTTTTCAGTTTATAGTGTTGAATGTAATAATTCCTTTATTAATAAAGTTGACATACATACGAACAAGATCAAAATAAAGAAAAATAAAAAGATGGCAAGGGATAAACTTGAATATGCAAGAGGGAAAGTTTTTCCCATTTAAAAGAAACAAGATTTTTCTGGTAGAGATATGTCTCAACCCTTTATTTATAACAGACAAACCAATATTCCTAATCAAACTGTCACTGCTAACAATGAAGTTTTTAGAAACAATTGTCACGAGGGTAACCCAGATGAGCTTAATCTCGAAGACCCTTTAGAGTCCCCTCCCCCCATTGTAGATCAGAAATGCTTGCCAGCAGGGCCCATTCTCTTCTAGAGAAAACTCTGCAGCTGGGAGTCGGACCTTGGGGGGGGGGGTGTACCACAAGAGAAGGCATCACAGGAGGGGGGCGGGAAAGAATGGGTCGCTGGAGACAGAATTGGCTCCCTGTGGTAGATTTCACCCCAAACCTTACTCTGTAATACTCGAGGAATAACTTTACCATTTATGATTATAGTGACTTCAACATAACTGATGAATATTTTTCACTTTTTGAAAAGGGGGGTTACGTTTGTCTCCACACCCAACTACAATCTTACCGACACTCTAATTAAATGTAAACTATTTAGCAGGAAAATCAACCTAGCTATTCAATACCAGGGAGTAGACAGAAATGTGGGGGATTTAAATCATCGTAAATATTCTAAGTATCTAAAGTTAGAAAAAAAGTTTAGCCATGCCCACTCCCTACACCACCATTCAAGTTTTTTTCAAATCCATGTGAACATGAAATTTACAAACAGTATGCGTAAGGGAAAGCTTAAATCTAAAAAGTGCAATTTATCAGAAGATGAATATAAATTACTAGAGGAGATGAAAAGAAATAGTTCTGTCTGCATCATAAAACCTGATAAGGGTGGGGGGTAGTGGTTTTCGACAACTCAAAGTATTCGGAAGAAATGGTAGAAGTATTGTATGAGAGTGAAGGGTATGCTGTTGCTTCTACCAATGAAATAAACCTGTCCTATTGTAAAATTGATCAATGTTTGGAGGATGATTTATTACAGGTGCCAGGATCCGCCACATAACCCACGCACTCAGATCATGCCACAACAAGTACAAATATGACTCTGTCATTGTCCATGTTGCTGTGAATGACCTGAGATGTACCTCCCTGGACTACATGAAAAGAGACATGGAAGAGCTGTCTGATCTTGTAGCCCAAGCAGGTATGACCCTAGCCCTGAGTAGCATCCTGCCATCGCCCAGAATGATACCGCAGTACAAGGACAAAATGATTGACTTCAACAATTGCCTAAGCTTCTGGTGTCATTCTAAGGGGATCCAGTATCTGTCTGCATGGAACGACATGGTCGACAGACCATGATGCTTTGCCAGAGATGGCCTGCACCTGTCACCCTGAGATTCCGGATACTGGCTAAGGCTGTTGCTACCCTTATAGTGCCTTTTTTTAGGCAAGGTTCAAATGACAAATTCACCACTGTAACAGGAACAGGCAAGCAAAAACTGAGGATAATCCTATTCAATGCTAGAAGTCTAAATCACAAAATACACTCACTCGAGGCACTCCTTAAAATGGAGAACATTGATATCTGTGCAGTGACTAAGATCTGGTTCAAGGCTGTAGAGAGCACCCCTGCATTGCCAGGCTATAACTCATACCACACTTTTCTGCCATCTAACCTAGACCAGAGCACCAAAGGCGGAGGTGTGTCTGTATTCATTAAGGATATCCTCACCTCCAGGCTAGTTGCGCAGCATAATGCATCCGAGGTTATCCAAGTGCAACTAACTCTGGGCAAAATTGCAATCCAAATTGTAGCTTGCTACAGATCCCCCACCATGCCCCAGGATTCTCAATCCTCTTTTCTTGATATACTGGAAAATATTAGGATTCAAGCAAACACCCTAATAATGGGCGATTTCAACTACCCCACCATTAACTGGGAAAACTACTCATGTACCAACTCCTTCCCTTCAACGCATTCTGGAATTCATAAATTCCAATGCCCTGGATCAACTTGTCCACACCCCCACCAGGGGCAACAATATCCTAGACCTAGTCATTACCAACATGTGACTGGTGTTCCATACCTGAAATCAAATTCTTGTTGGTCAGGTCCAACCATAGGCTAATCACCCTAGATATCCGCATCCCGCCCCCACCCACCATTAAGGAAACCACAGTAAAAAATGTCTCCAAAGCTGACTTCATGCTTCTTAAGACAGAAGTGGCGAACTTCATGACACCCATGCAGATGGACAATACAGTTACGACTGCTGAATCCTACACAAATGCACTCTATAAGCACTTAAATGAGTGCATGGATTGTGCTATCCCAAACAGAACCAAGATGCTATCCTCCAAAAAAAGGAAGCCAATCTGGTGGTCCCCTGCCATAAACAAATTCTACAACAGAAGGAAGAAACTGTTGCAAAAGAGAGTAAAATCCCATGAGTGGAGGTGCTCCCTGGTCAGCCTCAGTAAGAAGCTGAGATGCCTTATAAGATCTTCCAAAGCTATCTACGAAAACAAAATCATCACTGATTCTAAGGGCAACCACAAAGCATTTTATAGCTATGTCAAGAATCTCAGTGGCAACACCCAGATCTGCTCTGAGTTGCACAATGGCACAAAAATTACAGAACCAACTGATATTTGACAACATCCTGGCAGATAAGTTCAGTGCTAACTTTACCCCCCTCTCACCCCTAAAGGGCCCGTATCTATACAGGAAGAATACAGAATTCCTGTAATCACATCTTTGCAGGTAAAAGCTGCACTCTCTAAAACCAAAAACACAGCACCCATGGGACCAGACAACATCCCAGGCTGCATTTTACACAAACTTCAAAATGAACTGGCTCCCCACCTAAGCACCATGTTCAGTCATAGTCTCATGTCAGGCTTTGCGCCTACGGAATGGCACACACCAACTGTTATCTCATTCCACAAAGGGGAAGCCACCACTGATCCTGGGAACTAATGCCCTATTAGCCTGACGAGCCTGGTCTGCATGGCCATAGAACGTATCATCATGGAACTCATAAACAAAGACATTGGTAACCTCCAAACTCTAGACACCACCTCAGTTTGTGTTTTCTGAACCTGATTGACTTCTTTGAGGCAGTCACCAAAGCCATGGACGAGGGTAAGGTGGTTCACACAGCCTGTCTTGACCTCGCCAAGGCTTTCAACACCATCCCCCATTCTGGAATTATAGCTAAACTCACTAAACTAGGTATAAATCCTTATGTCACAAGATGGGTTGCCAGCTGGCTCACTGACAGAAGCCACACTGTAAGAACTGCAGACTCCAAATCTGATTTCAAACCAGTAACAAGTGGAGTACCACAGGGTTCAGTCCTGGAACTTCTCCTGTTTGGCTTCTACTTCTCTGAAGTACAGGCTAACACAGAAGGCCTCTGGCTAACGAAGTTCACAGATGAAGCAAACTAGGAGCCATATTCGAGTCCCCAAATGATGTGGACATCCTACAGAAGGGCCTCACTGAGACAGATGCCTGGTGTCAGAGGCATGGCCTCAAGCTCAGTGCCAAAAAGTGCATTGTCATCCCCTTTGGTAAAAACTCTGTACCCATGAACTACCACATAAACGTCAGTCTGCTTAATGCTGAATGTGTGATAAGAGACCTTGGGACTCAGGTGGACAGTAGTCTCTCCTTTGATAATCACATCACCACAGTAGTCAGAAAATCCTTTTATGTGGCACACCTCATCACAAAAGGGTTCTCATCCAGGAAAAAAGAGATCATTGTTCCCCTCTACTCTGCACTCATTAGACCCATTGTAGAGTACAATGCCCTTTTTGGAGTGTACCACACAGCAGCTGGAAAGGCCACAGAAGTACCTCACAAAGAGGATTACTGGCCTCAAACAGATGCCCTACACTGACCATCTCAAAAACCCCCAACTTTACTCTGTAGCATATCGCCTAGTCTGATGAGATCTCTGCCTAACATGTAAGGCTATGTTAAACCCAGAGCTGTTAGACATGCTACACCTTAAGAAATCCCAATCCCTCCGAGCTACACGCTCTAGGGACCTAAACCTTGTCAACACAATAAACAGGACATGCTGGAGGGATAGATTCCTGTCAACACAATAAACAGGACATGCTGGAGGGATAGATTCCTGTCCCGGAGATTTCCTATACTCTGGAACAAGCTACCCATCTATGTCAAGCAAAGTTCCTCATTAGTACTCTTCAAGAAAAATCTTGACGAGTGGATGTGAAATAGGAAATACACCCCGCTGATCACTTCTGTGGCTCTGCTCGCCAGGGGCACAGGAAATTAACTTACTTGGGTGGCGTAAGCCAGGGAACCTTGTTGGCTAGGCTTACTTAGGCTCTTGGGCCGATAGCCTAGTACCTACCTATGAACCTATATATATATATATATATATATAAATGCCCAAATAATGCCCAGTGATTCATTATTAAGAATAATAATGCCATAAAAATGCATTATTATATCCTTTGCCAAGTCATCTACCCCAAGGAACTACTATTGACAATAGTTTATAGATTAACCACTAGGCTATCTGCCCTTGTGGGCCATTTAAGCCTAGCCATTTACCCCATGTGAGAATCAAACCCTGCACCTTGGGTCTGCAAGGTAAACACCTTAACCATTCTACCATTCTCCCACCCAGTATTTGTAAATATATTGATATATGTATGTGTGTGTGTGTGTGTGTGTGTGTGTGTGTGTGTGTGTGTGTGTATATATATATATATATATATATATATATATATATATGTATATATATATATGTATATGTATATAGAGGGAGAAAGTTACAGTTCACTTGGTCGCATGCTTATTTCAAAAGTTGTTGTGGGACCATCAGTTTCTGTGAATGACCATTTGAGTGACTGCTGATATGGTCAGTTGAGGTAGTATGGGATTTTTATTGGTTGGGAGTTTGCATGCAATTGTGTATGTTTTAGGGTTAGAGTAGATGTTTGGTAAAGAGATTGGCTTAGTGTATTTGCAAGTATGTTTTTAAGGTTAGGGTAAGGGATGGCTAAAGGGATAGAAGTAGTGTATGTTCAGTCATATCTCTGTGTGTTTAGGGTTGGAGTAAGGGTTAGGTAAGAGGACAGTTTTAGCGTATGTGATATTGTCTGTGTTTTAGGTTAGGGTAATGGATTGTGGTCAGTGTTACATGTGTTTTGTAATCTGTGGTGTTCTGGAAAGGGTTTTTTTAGATAAGGTAAGGTGCTCAGCTAAAGTTAGGAGCAGGAGCAGGATTAGGGCTAGAGTTAGCACACATTACTATGGTTGAGCAGAGGGGGCAATGCCTTAATAATGTGTGCTAACCCTAGCACTGCCCCAGCCCTAACTGTGTACCTTACCTTAAAATGTCCTATCCATAAACTCCACCACTGTTCAGACAAGTTTGAGCCAAATGTGTTGTAGTGTTTTGGTTAGTACATTGGAAAAATAAATTTGTGTCCTTTTTCTATGCACTTGTTGTTGGTAATTTGAGTTTTCTGTGTTTTTGATGGCCAAACATGTTTTGGTTGATCTTTTTGTATGACGGTCATTTAGTGTGCTGGCCACTTATGATATAATCATATAAATATATAGATTTATGTATATAATAGTGATAAAGACAACTGTACTTGTATGCATTTGTTTTTGTTATGTAAGATCATTATTACCTATGCATGGTATATTATTTCAGTAGACCTGCAACTGCATAATTATGTAGTTAAAGCTGCAGAGGCAATCTGAAAGGGAAGGGCAGGTCAGGAAGTTCTGAATAAAAAATAAAACAGTTGTTTACCATAAGTGCTTGACACTGTGCCAACGAGAAGGTGTGGGTCACAGCTGCGGGGGGGGGGGGTCAAGGGGGAGACAGGTTTCCTTTTTAGTGGAAAAGCAATGCATTTTCTCCTGGAAAACTTTTTTTCGTCACAGCTGTCTGCAGTTTTCTCTTCTAGGTTTTGTTGTAAAAATAAAATCATAAAAAGAAGCATAAGTATATATTTTTCTTCTCTATAGATTTTTTTTGTGATTACTCTGGTAATAGTGAACATCCATCAAGTGGATGTAAAGAACTAATTGTGATTACTGCATTTATGCTGTTTTTATTGTTTATTTTGTAATAACATTTTATGTTGCTTATTTGTATCTGGATGTAATGGAAAATTGCCTTATTGTGTAGCTTTCCTACCTGAAAACGAACTGCATAATTAAAGTAAGAATAAATGTGTCAGGTGTACGACATTCACGATTTGACACACGTTTGTTAATGTGTCCATGATGCAATCTTAAATGCTGCAGATTGAAAGAGCAAAAGTAAGTAAAAAAATGAAAATGCTTAAATCCATCAAACCCAGATGCCTGAATGAAAAATAAACTGGTACATAATCTATTTAAGACACACACAATCACGCGCCCACATGTAATGTGTTGAGCTGCAGCCATTTATATAAAGGTTCAGGGCCCTGCTCATAAACATAAACAACAGTGGGGCAGGTATGGTGTGTAGTATAGCTGTGTACCAAAGCTCCTAGCAGTTCTTAAGAAATATGTACATAATGGGAGAAAACTGTGTTCGCAGTCATTCCTCATTCTGTAGGTATTTTACTCTATATGGAGTACATACTCGAACTAGCACCCTCCAAGTCATACATGATTCAGTAAAGTAGGACTGTTAGTGTGGTGCTGGTCTCAACAGGACAACCAGTGGGAGTGCAGTAACCTAACATACGATGGTGGTCGGTTGTCAGTCCTGAGCATATCGTTCAACTGTCTAGAATTTTGCAAAATGTTCAGATTTTTACCTCATATATTTAGAAATAAATATCTACTGTATATTCCTCAGAAAATTTGTGGTTCTGTGATAAATCTTTGAGGGCTATAACAACCAAATAATGTCAAGCGTTTGAGTTCAAACTTCATATCATTCAAAAATACATGCTAATGTAAAGTCTAAGTCTGGAAACTTTCTAAGTTTATAAGAGCAATAATTACAATTGGTCCCCAATTTTGAGCCTTTGACCTTCCTCCAAACACACACACATTATTTTTGACTTTGTCAAGAATTTTTGTTCTAAGAGGTTGGGAGGTATGGTACGCTTCCCTGCCAGTATATTGCTTAACATACAGTGATAAGCAAAATATTTATTCTGACAAAAAAAATAAAAAGCCTAACTATTGCATATTCGGAGACTCTTCTAGCAACAGAGTTCATATGGTGCAGGCAAACATGCTAATTCAGTCAAGTTTGAGAACACCAGCCAATCATTGTAATGTTATGACAATGAGCCTAGCCTAGCCGTCATGACTCTTGACTGTGATATCTTTATGAATTACATTCATGCATGATGGCCAGGCACACTGCAGCAAAAGATATCTGTTGTTAGGTTGCAGGGTGACAGTGATAGGGGCGGGAAGGAACTGGCACCTGAGTGCTTTATACATCTCTGTGTACAATTTGCTTATGTCTGCAGTTCATAACGAATCATGTATATTCATACACTGTCACTATTGAATGTAATCCATGCCTGTGAGTGGCCGTTGAAAATGATGGCATACAAGATATAGTGCACAAATTACTTGTACACCACTGCACATTGTCTGTGAACATTAGGGCTGTTTTCCCATCAGGCAGCTGTATTTGAGCAATTTTGGTTATATTTTATTTTTTATATTCTTTTTTAAAGCCTTCTTATAGTGGGAACATTTTTTTACTTTAGCTAAGCTGATTGAGATGTGTTTATTACAATATGTACGTTTAGATGACAGGTGGAATATTTCTTCAGAAAATAAATTTATTTATTTTTTTGTATGAAGTTCACAGGTTCTCTAGGATCCCAAATAGTTACTGGAATGGTAGGTTAACAAGAAAAAACTGAAATGCATGACTTTTAGTATCATACTGTGATTTCAACTTGACATCTGGTTTGCTTCAGTAGTAAAAGATGTCACAGTAAGAATGCATGGCCTCTCATCCCAGTCTGCACTTAGCTTGACACTGCAGTATTACCTGCAGAATCCTCATTTACTTGTCCCTAGCAATGAATATTAACTTTATTTGTGCTCTGTGTAGGTATATTAGGTGCATTTCATTAGATGAAATTGCTTAGCTTTGTCCCATCAGAGAAAAATCTCCTGTGCAGCACAGTTTACCGTAGATGACATTTCTATCTGGTACAGTGGTGAAACATTTTTTAATAGATGACATTTCCATCTGGTACAGTGGTGAAACATTTTTTAATTCCCTGTAATGGTAGATCTGTATACTGTTTGAAAGGGAACGCTACACTGACCTGAAGTTATTGGGATTGAGCTTCTCTGATCTGTCTTGTTTCTCCACTACTTTCAATTGTACAAAATGTGCATTTCATATTGTAATCTTAACATAACCTCAAATGATTTATTGTAAATTGCTTGTACTTCTCTGTATTAACTCATTGTTTTATGCTCTGTACAAGGGCTGTGGCTGAAAAATTTTCCCGGTTCAGCCCACCTACCCAGTTAACAAACACAGTAAATAAATAAGCGGTGCTATAGGAAGGAGGTAGCCATAGGAATGAATGGTCAATAGGGTTGATGTGGCAAGGTAGTTAACAATGAATGGTGGCAGCATTAAAAAAAGTCTTGTTGAAAGTTATTCATATACACCTCTGCCTGAAGCTGAAATATAAGAAAGCTAAAATTAATATGTTTATGCAGCAGACTAGATAACACAGCTGTACTGCTATGAATAATGATTGTTTTCATGTTTACTAACACGTTAGAATTGTTTATTTTCATCTGGTGTTTTTATACACAAAAACAGGATGCATTTTAGTAGAATGTACAAGGTGTAGAAGTTGCACCATATGCTATTTTGCTCCAAGACAGGAATAGTCATTAACTATGAACTTGTATTAAATGTTATTCCTGTCTCACCAATGCTATTCACTTATTTCTCTTTCTAAGTGCATGCTTTCTATTTCTGTCTTCCTTGCTAATACATCTGTTTGATTCCTTTTTATAGTTAAAAATAACTTTGCTTTTATTCTCTTGTTCTTTTCAAGACAAGTCAGATATCAACAATTACTCTATTGCTTTTCAAATAATATGCAGAGAGCTGCATGTTACTTAAAAATATGAGCGTTATTGACATGCAAATAGGTATGTTTTCATGTACTGCAGGAGTAAATTTCACTTATTGTTGCAGTAATCTGGTTTGGTTGGCTTTAGAATGACTGCTGCTACTTCCATTACTGAACTGCTTCTGAGTACATGTAGACATACGAGTAATCCTACGTATCAGTGACTCAATGCTGAATCCATTCAGCTGTAAATAATGCTAAGCTAAGTGGCTTAGTTGGCAGGTGATTTATATTATTGAATGATCTTTTTTTTTTAAGTTGGTTCATTTTTTTGTTATACAAAGGTAGAATATGCAAGAAATTCTGCACATTGAAACTGGTGTAACACAAGGGCATGCAAAGTAATTAATTGGCTGATCTGTGGCTGAGTATCTGAGGTGTGTATTTAACTTGTTTATTTTTCTAGTACATACTCAAGTAGCTGGCTCAGGAGCTTTGCACTGCAGCCTTCTTCCCAGCTTTACTTTACTGGTATGCCCCTTTATACTGGGGCGGTCCATATTCTGTAAACTAATAGGTATCCAACTGCAGTTTTAAATTTTACATAAATTGTAATAAAGCACACACAAATAAAATAACAACAAAATACTGATCCAGAGAGAAATGGCAATAATTATATATAAAGGAAAAAGTGTAACAGCAATAACTTTTCAGTGAGGATATTGTGGAGATGGTGCCATATCATCTTTATTCAGAATATATATAGTTAAGCAGTAACCCACGGCTGGGTGTGGGTAATGCTGTATTTACCCACGGTTGGTGTGGTTTGGTCATGAGTGTGAAGCCCAAGTGACCAAGCCAACAGTGGATAAATCCAGCATTGCCCACACCCAGCTGTGGTTTATTGCTATGACACAATGACATTATTTAAGAAAACAAATACTTACTTTTCTTAAATAATGTCTTTGTATAATGCCTATGTGCTGCCCTTCCGTGGTTTTCTAGTATCCTGGTGCTTTTTCTAATGTACTGCGCATGCGTATGGGACTTGTATTCCCATGCTTACGCAGTGCATCAGTGCTGTGCAGAGGTAGCAACAGAGAAAGGAAGATCTCTGCTGCTTTTTTCTTTTTTTTAAAATTGGAAATAAAAAAATACATTGGGAGACTTTTTATGCTCAGGAGAGACGGCACAGGCAAATCCAGAAGTGTATCCCTCACTAGTAAGATCAGACCATAAACTAATCTCACTGGATATTCACATCTCGACTCCACCCCTGCCCTGAAAACCACAGTGAAAAACTTCTCTAAAGCAAATTTCACACTCCTCAAAACCGAGGTGGAATCCTTCAAAGCCCCCGGGCCTGTGGAAAATACGGCCCAGACCGCAGAATCCTTTATAAACGCGTTCTATGAACACGTTCAGGAATGCATGGATCATGCAATCCCAAATAAAACCAAAACCCAATCCTCCAAAGGCAGACGTCCTGTCTGGTGGACCCCAGCCATAAACAAACTATACAATAGAAGGAGGAAGCTACTACATGATAGAGCAAAATCCCAAAAAGGGAAGGCATCTCTGATCAGTATTAGCAAAAAACTACGGGCACTCATAAAATCGTCTAAGGCCAGCTTCGAGAGAAAAATTGCACAGGACACTAAGGATAATCACAAGGCTTTCTTTAGTTATGTTAGGAACCTGGGTGGGAATTTCCAGATATGCTCAGAATTAGTCCAAAATGACAAAAAATTCACCGAACTCACAGACATTGCCAACATCCTAGCTGACAGGTTCAGCGCAAACTTCTCCCCCCCTCCCCACCAAAAGGGCAAATATCTATCCCAGCAGAGTGCTGCCCCCCTGACATCTCAGATGCTCAGGTAAGAGCTGCCCTCTCCAAAGCAAAAAAACACAACATCAATGGGACCAGACGGTGTCCCGGGCTGCATCCTACATGAACTCCAAGAAGAGCTAAACCCAAACATAAAACTACTATTCAATCTCAGCCTTACTACAGGATATGTACCCAAAGAGTGGCGTACAGCAACAGTGGTCCCTCTCCACAAAGGTGGTGCCTCAACGGATCCTGGAAACTATCGCCCCATAAGCCTGACTAGCTTGGTCTGCAAAGCTATGGAAAGGATCATCATGGACCTCATAAATAAAGATATTGGGGACCTACAGACACTAGATACTACCCAGTTTGGCTTTGTTAAGGGCAGATCCTGCCTCTTAAACCTGGTTGATTTCTTTGAAACAGTCACCAAGGCCATTGACGAGGGGAAGTTGGTCCACACAGCCTACCTGGACCTCGCAAAAGCCTTCGATACAATACCCCACTCTGGCATTATAGATAAGCTCACCAGCTTAAATATAAACCCCATGTCACTAGATGGGTTGCAAACTGGCTCAAGGACAGAACCCACATGGTTAGAATTGCTGGAGCCATGTCAGACTCCAAACCAGTTACAAGTGGCGTCCCACAAGGCTCAGTCCTGGGACCTCTCTTGTTCGGCATATATTTCTCGGAGGTACAGGCCAACACAGAAGGACTGTGGCTGACCAAGTTCGCAGATGACTGCAAACTGGGCGCCATAATCGACTCTCCTGCCGACACAAGCATCCTCCAAAAGGGCCTCATAGAAACAGACAACTGGTGCCAGAGCCATGGCCTCAAGCTAAACGCCAAAAAGTGTATAGTCATCCCCTTTGGCAAAAACAAAGTGCCACAAATTACCACATAGGTGGTAATCCATTAAGTACAGAAGAAGTAATTAGGGACCTGGGGACCCAAGTTGATAGCAATCTCTCATTTGAAAACCACGTGGCCAAAATGGTTAGAAAAACATTTTATATAGCCCACCTAATCATGAAGGGATTCACATCTAGATCAGGGGAGGTCATCGTGCCTCTTTACTCATCCCTCATCAGGCCCATAATTGAGTACAATGCCCATTTTGGGATGTACCTTACCAGACACCTGCAGCAACTGGAAAGACCCCAAAAGTACTTCACCAAGAGGATCAAAGGGCTCAAACAGATGCCATATGCTGCCCGGTTAAAGAAACTCCAGCTCTGCTCAGTGGCATACCGCCTGCTCAGAGGCGATCTGTGCCTGACGTATAAAGCCATGTCCAACCCGGAATTAATGGACATGCTGCACCTCAGAAAATCCAAATCCCATCGAGCTACGCCGAGAGACTTGAACCTCAGCACTGAAATAAATAGGACATGCTGGAGGGACAGATTCATAACCCAGAGGCTCCCTTCACTCTGGAATAAAATCCCAGTCCAGGTTAGGCAGAGTCCCTCATTGACTTTCTTCAAGAGGAATCTTGATGAGTGGATGGGAGATCGTAGGTTTACCCCGGGTATCACTTCTGTGTCACTGTTAGACAGAGGCACAGTATACTAACCTCGAAAAAGGGCATAGCAAAATTAATTTAAAATGGGTGGTGAAAGCCAAACACACTCTGGCTAGGCTTATAAATGCCCTAGGGCAGATAGCCTAGTATGTACCTATGAACCTATAATCAGGTAAGTTTCTTTAATTTTACAGAACGTACCTGATTATCCAGTTGTTTTTGTCTGCTCCGTCGCCCTCATTCATTTCAGGTCTTCCGTTTTCTTTTTTGGGGCAAAAAAAGAAAGAAAAGTAAAAAAAAATTATGAGATATACTAATGGGAAAAAGTGCTGCGGTGGTGGTGCTGCGGTAGCGTTGTCGCCTCACAGTTAGACGTTGCCCATTCGATTCTCAGTTAGAGCATCTTCTGTGTGGCGACATGCGTGAGTGGGCGTTCCTTCGTTGAAGGTTGTGCATTAGGCCCGGCATGCCAGCACATCAAAATCTACTGCCAATCATTAGCGGACCGGAGTTCCGCTGTGGCGACACCTAACCGGGAAAAGCCGAAAGAAACAAACAAACTAATGGGGAAAAGTATATTCTTTGATTTACAATGGGCACACTGGTTGAGCTGGCCAATCAGCATGCTCATTTTTGAATGTTAATGGCCCATCATTGTATAATTACAATTAATACATTCCAGGCTGCACACTTTGATAAAATGTAAACATTTAGCCAGTGTCTCTAAAACAAGTATATTTAGCTTCATTTTGCAAATGTTGTGTAACACACTTCTTGAACTTTGCCAGAGTTTCATTGTTTTTTCCTTCAGCCAGTAGTTGGTTCCATATGGCTGTACCTATTCTGCTGAAGGCTTTTCTCTACACAAGTCTGAATCTGCATCTGACTAATGTGAGTGGTTTTACTAGGCTGTGTTCCTCCCTTATTTGTAGTAGTAGTCTTTTAAGTGGGGGAAATTGCCAAGTATACACATTTTAAACAGAAACGTATCTTGTTGAAAAGTGGCTCTGTTAGTAATGTGTAGCCAATTTGCCTGTACTTTTGTGGTACTTGAAATTTTTCATATTTACATGAAGCATTTCAGTGTATCAGGGGTAGAACATTCTCAGTCTTAGGTATTAGGGCTGTTTTGGCTAAAGTCATTCTTGCTGCAGGGGAAAGAAGATGTGACAGTCACTAACACGATTTTAGTTGTGACAGTACTTTGGTTATCACAATGTCTGAGTGTTTATTGAAGTTTAGTGAGGTTCCAGTGTTACACCAAGGTATTTCTGTTGTGTAACATCAGAGATAATGTGACGTTTTAAGTATATGTATTGCAGTTAGGGATGCTAGTTTCTTGGTAGTACAGATCAACATGACATTTGTTTTATTACTGCTATTTCAGAGTTTGTTTTTACTGAGCCAGTTGCATAGGTCTGTACTTTTGTCTGTGAAATGTGTGAAGGAAAATAGAGTTTTGCTGGCTAAAAGAAATAGAATGCCATCTGCATATATAACTACCTTGAGGTTAGGTAATAGTATATTGTTATTGTCCACTTGAAAGGCTGTGCCCTGCAGGTAGTTTGTAAACCGAAGTATATTGCTTTCACCAAAATTAAGTTTTTGATGCTTCCCCAGAATAAGGCTATGGTTCCCTGTCTCGAAGGCTTTTGCCATATCAACAGATACTGCAGCAGTAATGCAACTTTCATTGGTGTTACTATAGATGCTGTCAGTGAGTGATAGAAGTGCAGTTAGCATACAAAAATAATTTCTTAGCCCACTTAGTTGATCACAAAGAAGATTTGACAGGTATGTTCCTTTTTATGTAGTGAGATGTCTTGTTTTATTTTGTTTCCATATGTTTGATATACACACTTCCATTCTGAAACCTCGACTCAAAAGACACACACACACACACACACACACACACACACACACACACACACACACACACACACACACACACACACACACACACACACACACACACAAGCAGTCACATCCTTTATCTTTTAACGGAAACCCACTGGTGGTGATTTCCTTTATAAAACATTAGTCAGACTTTTTTTTTGCTGTCTTGTAAGTCATAGACTTGATGTTCAAAGATTTTCATCCTAATGATCCAGAGAGCAACTAAGTACAGTATATATTTCAGATGAGCTCATTCACAGTTGTTAGTGCCAAATTATTTTCCATCCCTTGTTATATTAACACTAAGGTTAGTAGACTGCAAACACTGCAGTCTAAGACTTCAAAACCACAAGTTATGGATATTGAAAAACATCTGGGAAGAATATTCATCAGCATGGGCAAAAGTTGTCGCAAATCATGGACCAGATCAGCCAGGTGTAATAAGATTCATCCACCTCTGTCATAGCTATATGAAACCGCTCAAATGTCCAGGAGCTGCTCTGTGGGTGTGACAGAGCTCATAGGTAGGTGTGCACTGTGTGATTTTCCATAAACAGCTGTTCGTAAAGTAGTTTCTGTGGTATAGGTTTGAAAGCTCATTGGGGGAGGAGCAGTTAGATAATCCCAAATTTGGGCTAAGAATTGGTTTGACTGCCCAGGTTTACAGCATAAGACACAGACCCAAGGGGGCCATTACTAGGAAAGCAAGCATGTCCTTTTGTTTAACTTTTGTTTTAGCAGCCTACAATTTTCACAGGCTCACTGAGTAAGCCTTGGAAGAAATAATAATTAATATAATCAGCTGCCAAAAAATGAATTATTAATATGTGGCCCTGGAAGAGTAATCTTTAATGCTGTCCCACTCCAAAAACGTTACCTCCCTTGTATCAGGGAATGTAAATGTACATAAAACAAAGCACATCAATAGTCAGTAGATTTTCCTTCTGTTTCTTGATTCCTTTAGCATTTTCTTTCATTACAGATTCTGTCACACTTTAGATACAGGAACCTGTAATCACTTAATTTTCCTTCCACTATTTTGCTTTTCTGTGATTCCTTCATTAATATACAAATTGCCTTTGCTTATCTTCAAATATCTGTTGCTCATGTATAGTTATGAGATATATGTTGAGGGAGCTTTTCTCCACTGTAGGTGAACCATGTGCCAGATTAACAGTAAGTAAATACAGTAAAAAAATTAAATTGAATGGTTAACTTTTTGTAGCTGTGATAGCATTTGAGGACTAAGCAGAAATCTGTAAAATGCAATGTTTAAATTATTCTACCATTCCAAAAATTGTCTTGACTGACCGCATTTTTGTACGTTTAAGCCATATTTATTATGTATGCAGAAGAGATTGAATGATAACTAATGAAGTAACTGTTTGCATTTATTGTCACAGTTTTAAGTGCTCTGATATGCCAAAGTAAATGAGTGCAGCATTGCACCAATTTATAAAGAAATTATTTGTAAACAAATCTTGACATTTCTGTGAAGCAGCACGGTTGAGGTAAGGCTGCAGTCTCACTTCAATATCTATAGTATTAATTTGATGTAGAAGTAGTGAATCCCATTCATGAAATATTATATAAGAATACTTTTAATCAAGATTATATCACTCCAGGTGGGACTCAAACCCACAGTCCCCCGCTTAGGAGGCCAATGCCTTATCCATTAGGCCACTGTGGCATTTGTGAGTTTCCATTATTTCATAATCAGGAAAGATGCACTGTGGTAGCATATCTAAGATGAAGATCACCCAGAAAACATGTCTTCAGAGCCTTCTTATGTTGTGAGAATATACATTTCCCCATTGCACTGCTGTGAGTATGATACCTACTACATACATTGAGTCATGTACTCTAATGTTTAAGAATATAATTATCTCCTTCATGCCTGTAAGCGTATATCATTGGATGCTTTTCTTTGTGCCTTCAGTTAAATGTGGACGTTCTGTCCCATGCATTAGTTACAGGAGTCTGTTAAATAGCCACTTCTCCATTCCATGTCTGTAGATGGGACAGAAGACAGAGTGTTAGAGATTTAACTTATTTTACTTAAGGCATAATCTCTTAGACATTCCTCTGGTATGGCAGTTGGGGTTCCTTTTGCCTGCTGGAGAGCTGTCAGAGATGGTAAGGACTGGACCGGAACACTACTGTCCTGCCAAAAGTAGGGCTTAGGGGGATGCTTCTGTGCTAGGAGCTTCCAGTAAAGGCTTGAAGCAGTACAGGCATTACTTTGACCATGTGGGGAGAGAACTTGGACATCCAGAGTCACACAAAGCCTCTCAGCCACATCGTTTGCAGCACCAGTACAAGTACATCAGTCAGTGTGGCTACAGTCTCTATAGGGAGGGGACTCTTCACTGCAAATTACCCGATGGCCTGTGGTTCCACTCTGGGGCAGATATTTGGTGGAAATATCAGTACTATAGAGGGCCCATAAAGCTGTGACTACACCTGAAGCTATATAAGGTATGGTTGAGTTTGGCAGGACTTCCAGATGAAAAAAGAAATATCCTTCCAGTTAATAGTTTATAACTGTCTTCAGGTCACACCTTTATCTCGGAAAAAAAAAAAAAACAGTAATATGCACCTCGTAATAATTCACTGCCGTCACTTTGGTAGCACTTTTGAACAGTGTACCTGACCTGTCTGCTAATTCTCAGGCTTCTGCTTTGGATGATTCTTTCTCAGATTTTACATACCCCAGATTTTGTGCACCTATTAAGAACAGTTCTATGCATGTGTACATTGCACCAGTGATTCTTTTAAAGGTAAATTATTCAGTTCTTTATTTAAGGTATTAAAAATTCAGCAAATGTCAATTTTCTCTGTCATTGTCTAAATAAAAAATATGTTTATTAATAAATTATCAGACAATGTTTAAAATCTAAATTTAGTTCAGTCAAATGTTTAGGTTGGATCTTTTCATGTCAGGCTGATCATGTTACTGTTCCTCAATTAATACAGATTTATAAAGGTATGAAAACCATACGTAAACCTCGGTTCAACTTAAAAATATCTTTTGCTGGGAGGACGTTTTTTATGGTAAAAGTGTAGCCTGTATGGATATTTTTATTCAAAATATTTTGTTTCCTCCTGATTTCCATTGGTACAATAAGAGCAGGATACTTCGGACAAAGTTTTTGTGTAGAGGTGGTAGCCCTAGAACTCCCAGGACATTATTAATAAGCTCAAGTAACAGTTCTGTGTACAACATTAGAGATACAGAACTGCTAGCATTTGCTCAAGTTTGTATAAATTATCATAAATGGAATAAGCAGATAGATCATATTTTTTCAGTGGCTCTAAATTCATTACAGCAAGTGAGATGTTCTACGTGGTGTGAGGTAATGAATTCTGTTCATATGCAAGTTAATTATAAAGATATTTTCTATAAGATAAAATTATCGTGTTCCCTGTCTCCAGTTTCAATGGTTAGAATGTTCTTTATCTTTATGTCTGTCTAAAATGTTTAAATGGAGCTCCGGACTAAGTGATGAAACACACAGTCATTTTTCAGCAGATTTTTGGTTCTTAAATACTATTAAATTAAGAGAACAGGAGTGTAAATATTCCCAGTTATGTGAAATAATATTCAACATGAGAATAAGGGACTGTGTTAATGATTTTAGACCAGTAAAGATCAACATTACATGTGTTTATAAAAGGAAGAAATCATTAGGCAAACAATGCAAAATTATTCAACACTCTGAACCTCAGGATTTGGATGGGATGAATAAGTAAATGGAATGCAGAATTAAAAAAAATCTTTTTCTTTTTGAGTTGTTAAATTTATGGAACCTATATTATTTAATTAAATCCTATAGAGATAGAATTATTTAACAAAAAAAAAATCTTGCTAAAGGCTTAATTTTAACTCCTGAGTGGCTTGATTGGTCATATCAAGGTAAGGCTTGTTGGCAAAGTTGTGGATTAGAGTGCTCATGGAAACATGCTTGGTGAGAGTGTCAGTGAATGTGTCATTGCTGGGAAAAAAGACTTTCTTTGATCTCTCTTATTTCAGGAGGTTTGATGGAATTCCCATATGATACACGAGTTCTTGCCAAATTTGATACCCTTCCAAATACAAAGAAAACACTAATATTTTTTTATAAAGTATAACTTTATTTCATCCACGAACCAACAACCATAATAAACTCCATCTTTAAAACTGTTAATCAAGTTCATATTCCACGTATAAGATGAAATTAAGTCCATATTTCTCCATATTTGGTTATCCAAACTGACCATTTGGCATTAGATTTGTCTAATAAGTGTTGATAGTTCCAAATATGATATGTCTGTCATTTCCCTGTATAGTTTCTCTAATCAAAGGGCTGTCTTAATTTTTAAATTTTTAGTAGTACATTTTTAGCTACAGTTAACAGTAAATTCAGAGATATGATGAAGCAACCTGGTCAACCTGTAAACTAAACAAAAATGAACAAAATCATGTTAATTTCAAAACACTACGTAATAAAGTGACAAAACTAATCAACAGAGATAAGAAGTCATATTATTCCCAGCTTCAATTCCAGCATAAAATCAACCCCAGGAAATTTTGGCACTCCATATATTCTCTACTTAACCCTGGAAGAAATGGAGAGCACACCCTATCACCTAATACCTCTCCATCACAAATAGCTGAAAACTTTAACAAGCACTTCATGAAATCAATTTCAGACCTACTAACTAACACCCCTAATGCTGGACCCCCCCCCCACCCTTCAACCTATTCAGACACTGACCCCAGGCCATCAACTACTACTAACCCTGTCATTACTAACTCCCATACTCAACAAACTGTCATACAAACCCATTCCCATTTCAGCCCATACCCACTGACACCATTAAGAAACTGCTACAAATACTAAAACCCTGCTCTACTTCAGCTGACAATCTCCCCCATACTACCTCAAAATGGCTGCTAACTCAGTTGCCTACCCAATCAATATCCTTATTATTTGTTTATTTATTTATTTATTTATTTCACATTTGTTAACTGGGTTAGTCCAACTCAGTTTGCAAACAAACCCATTTTCAGTGGAGACCTGAGGGGAAAAGCCCCAGCAAACATAAGTAAAAATAAAGTGACAATATACAAATATTAAATAATCACAATACAAAATAATTGTAAAAAAAAAGAAAAGGTTATTAACTATTTGCATTGCATTGATAGTAAGCAACCCGTTTTCAGTGGAGACCAAAGGGGAAAGAGATAAACATACAAGACAAAAACTATTAAAAACAACACTGCAAATACGAAATTAATTATAAAGAGAAAAATAAAAGAAAAAAATTATGAGCATTAAGAGTTGCACTGATAGTAGTGGATTAAAATTTAATGCATATGAGAGTAAAAACAAAAAGATAATCATTGTTCAAAAGAAGGACAATGTATAGACATTGATAGGAAGTGGGGGGGATAGTGTGGAGAATGGGAGGGGGCTATAGTAGTAGAGCTGAGGGTTTAGGAGATGAGTTTAACCAGAAGTTACTAACAAAGAAAGAAAGTTAGGAGATGCAACAGGTTATACAGTGGGAGAGACTAAGACTACGTGTGATCAATGAAACTGCATAATTTCAACTTTAGTAGGGGGGATTTAATCTTTTTAAAACAGGGAAAGGAAAGGTTGGATCTAATATGGAAAGAGAGTTTGTTCCAATTTAGTGAGACAGAGTGTTTGTAGAGTAGTTTGCCAATATTCATTTTGGGTTTATAAACTGAGAGAATATGCTGATCAGCACTCTGGAGAGGCTGGGGGGGGGGGAGTAACAAGGGAAGAGAGAGCAGCGCAGGCAGAGGGGTTGTTGAGTATGGAAAAGGTAGTGGGAAGTTGCGATTGTAGGAGAAGGTGTAGAAATTCCAGCCACTGAAGTTTGTTTAGTGAGAGGCAGTGATGTGAAGAGAGTGGTTGATTTAGAATAAATCTGGCAATTTTGTTGTACGTTTGTTCCAGTTTCTACATTGAGGTAGTTTGGATACTGGTAAGGATGGGGTAAGCATATAGAAGACTGGGTAAGAGAAATGCCTGCGCAAGAGTGCATTTAGTGGCAGTAGTGAGGAACTTTTTGTTCCTATAAAGTAGTCCAAGTTTTTGCTGTTTTTTTTTGATGGCCTGTTGTATGTGCAAGTCAAATTTTAGTTGGTCATCAGTTATTACCCCAAGGAGCTTGGTGTGTGAGGTAGGAGAGATAGTGGTGCCATCTAGGGAGGAAAGAGAAAAGTTGGATTTAAGGTGAGAGAGTGTTTGAGGTAGGAAGAGAAGGAGTTGAGTTTTCTTAGGATTAAGGATTAGTTCATTGTTTCTGGGCCATTTTTCAACAGAGATAAAGGAAGTTTGTGTTAGTGTGTGTAGTTCAGAGATAGTGTTGGAGATAGATAAGAAAGTAGAATCATCTGCGTATTGTATTACAGAAGAGAGACTGCAGGATGAATGTAGGTTGTTGGTAAAAATGTTGAAAAGGAGTGGTCTAAGTATGGAGCCTTAGGGTACTCCTGTTTGAACAGCAAGGAATGGTGAGAAAGCCTGCTGCCATCTAACAGCTTGTTTTCTGCCAGTAAAGTAGGATTGGAACCAGCCAAGAGTAGAAGGAGAGAGGTTTAGGTCTGAGAGTTTGTTAAGAAAGATAGAATGAGACACAGTGTCGAAGGCTTTAGAGACATCAAGGAATAGACAGGAGATGAGGAGGTTGTTGTCCCTAGCTTCTGCAACATTTTGAGTAAAGGATAATAAGGCAGTCGAGGTACTGTCTTTAGGGCAAAAAACATATTTCGAGGGGGTGAGGAGATTTTCGTGAATGAAATAGGACAATAGTTGAGTATGTATACATTTTTCAAGGATCTTAGAGAGAGGTGAGAGAATAGTGATTGGTCTATAGTTAGAGGGTTCAACAGAGTTGCCACCTTTGTGGCAAGGAGTGATATAGAAGGATTTCCATATTTCTGGTATGGTAGATTCCTGAATGGAGCAGTTGATTTAGATACAGGATATGCATTAGCATCAGCAGCAATTTTCAGAAATTGAAGGGGTAGTTTTATCAATGGAGGGAGAGCATAGTTTTAGTTTAAGAAGCAGGGATTTGATGTATTTTGTGAAACAGGTCGCAAGGAAAAAGGCTGAGAGACAGAGGAGCATAGTGGTTTAGGGGGAGGTCAGGGTGACACATAAGAGTTGGGATGAGCAGAGTTACCAGAGGGTAGGAGTTTAGAGATGATGTCTATGAAGTGCTTGTTGAGTAAGTCTGCAATTTCAGAGGGCGAGTGATAGGGGAAAGGGTTAGGGATGGTAGGCGAACCAGTGTGGAGCAGGGAGTTGATAGTAATCCAGAATTTTTTGGGGTCATTTGGGTGAAAGCTTTGAAATTTAGTGAAATATTGACATTTATCCAAAATAATACATTTTTTACACAGTTTCTGAGTTGCTTATAACCTTGGAGAAAGGTGGGAGTATTAGTGGTTTGCCATTTTTTCCATAGAGCATCTCTTTCATGCATCAAAGCATGAGTAGCTTTTGAGATCCAGGGTGCAAAATTAGATTAGGTTCTGATTTTGTGAGTTGGGAAAGAGAGATTAGGACATCAAGGAAAATGTGGTTGAATTTAGTAACAGCATCATTGAGCGGGAGAGTTTTTAGGAAAGACCAGTTGAGTCTATAGTTAAAGGTTTCAGGGTAAAAGGTAGTCAGTTTCCTACAATCTCTGTAGAGATGGGGCTTAGAGAGAGGAGGAGAGTGCCTTAAGATAGAGGTGGGAGAATGGTCACTAATAGAGTCAGGGAAGGTAGAAGTGTTACAGTAGTTGTTAGGAGAGTTGGTCAAGATCCAGTCAATTGTGGAACCAGTAGCATTTTTACTGTAGTGGGTAGGGGTAGTGATCAATTGTGAGAATCCAGGTTTCCCTTTACAAAGGCGAAACACACTCGTGCAATTGCTCATATGAGCAAATCGTAACTTCGAAAAACAAAACCACAACAGTTTCCAATGTTTGAAAATCAGCAAATCGAAATGCAGATTCGCTGATTTTCGAACATAAATGTCGAAAAAAAAAATGTAATGAAGTGTAAAACAGGGGGGCAAGCCCCCCTGTGCACCCCGCACCCCTACTTTAATATTCTAACTCCGAGGTTGCACTACAGTGGGGAAAGGGACCATTTTCCGATCCCAACTATAGTGCAATCTGCCCCAAAATGCCGAATCTGCAGTGAGCGAATGTCACTGAGCATTCGCTCATTGCACATTCGAATCTTTTTGCTTTTGACGTTTGCAAACTTTGCAAATGTCCTTTCGAACATTTGCTGTTAGTCGGTGTGCAAAACACACACATGAAGGTAAACCGAGAATCCATACAGGTTAATGAAATGTTGGGGTGAGTGAACAATAAGGGAGTTCCAATCTATATTAACATCTCCAAGAATGATGGTTTCATAGGGGATGGAGTCATTTATCCAGGAGAGTATATGTTCAAGGATAGGGATGTTTTTACCTGGGGGGATATAGATAGAGGAAATAGCAAACTTCCTATAGTTATTGATGTGGGAGTCTTATAAATAGGTCTTTATCCAAATCAGAAGTACCTACCAAATGGAAACAAATCTCACATCACCCCCATCCACAATGGAGGCAACTCTTTTGATCCATCCAGTTTCCATCCTATATCCATCTTATCACCCATATCCAAAATTCTCGAAAGAGTTATCCATCAGCAGGTAATGCAATATCTATTGCAAAACAATTTTTTAACCAAAACCCAGCATGGCTTCCGACCTAGCCACAGCACAGCTACAGCCCTATTATCTTTTACAGACACTGTGAACAAGGCCAGAGATTCAGGATGCTATATAGCCTCAGTATTCCTTGATCTCTCCAAGGCCTTTGACACAGTATCTCACCCATTTCTTTTGAACACACTGTCTAACTTAGGCTTCTCACATAACACAGTAAAATGGTTTCAGAGCTACCTCAAGGATCGTAAATAAGCAGTGAAATGGTCCAACAAACTCTCCCCTTTTATCCACAACTCTACTGGAGTACCCCAAGGCTCCATCCTAGGACCCCTACTCTTCAACATTTTCACAAACAACCTTCACACTGCCTCTCACCATGGGACCCTCATTCAATATACTGATGATTCCACCATAATCTGCACTGCTCAGTCACTACCAGAACTGCTTTCAAAAACTCAACAGTCCTTTACAACAGTTGAATCCTGGCTAAGAAATGCCCAACTCTTTCTTAATCCAAAGAAGACAAAACTAGTACTCTTTCATCCCAAAAACACCTCCCCTGTCACTGGTCATTTCAACGTCCTTGTACCTGACAACACTGCTATAGAAATAGTGCAGGAAACCAAACTTCTAGATGCTATCATTGACAGTAAACTTTCATTTGACCCCCATATACAGCAAAATATAAAGAAAACTCATCAAAAACTGGGACTCATATAGAAACAAACACTTTTTACTGCAGCAACCAAAACTACCCTTGCAAAAACATTTTTACTTCCCTGTCTTCTGTATGGTGCCCCTGTCTTAACTAACTTACAAAATTCTACCCTAAGCAAGTTGGAACAGTGCTACAACAAAGCTGCAAAGTTTGCCACAAACTCTAAATATCACACACACCACTGTAAACCACTCCTAGAATTAAACTGGCTTGAACTACCCAACCAACTTGCCTTTATTCAGCTATCCACCTTACACAACCTTATTTTCAAGCCTACTGCCTGCCTTGCACTAGCCAGTCTAGTCACATCTTACACACCAAATCGATCCATACAATCAGAAGACAAAAATCTCTTAGCTATCTCAAAACCCACAAGAAAACCTGGTCACTCTCTGTATTCATACTATGTCTCTGTACATTGCAATTCACTACCTCGAGCTACCAGGTTTATTCCTGGCCTAACCCATTTCAAAGCCTCTTTAAAAAGTCATCTCAAAAATACATGGCTGTGCTCCTGCATAAAGCCTGCCTAATGCTAAGATTTTCTCTTCTCTCACATTTCAGTCCTCACAGACTGCATGATCCTAAAGCTCTTCTAACTCCTTCTCTGCTTCTATACCCTATCCTTAAGCTGCTGCTCAGGCTTTATTGCTTCTATTCTTCTTAACTCTCTCTCGCTATATGTCTGCATCACTAACTTTCTGGCTGCTATTTCTACATCATTTGTGATGAGAGTGACTATTATCGTCTGTAATGTTTTAACTGTATAGAACTGTTTAGATGTGTAGTAATATATTACAACATCTTGTAGCAGTTTGTTGTTTCAACTTATTTTTTGTATAGTGTTTCTAATGTATTAAGCATCAACCTTTAGTGTTGACAACTAGCTGGAGTATGCTTCTTGAACAGTTTAGCTCTTTAAAAACTTGGGCTCTTTCAGAACAGTATGTATTAACCAAAAACCTTCTAATTAATCTTCTAATTGAAAAATTGCATGATTTGTTTGCTTTGATTTGGCGCCTTTTTATATTTATCTGTATAAATAGATGATTTGAATTTTATGTGTATTGTCTGATGAAGCGTGGTGGTGACCACGCGAAAGCGCTTACAATAAACGTTTTTGGTGTTCGTAATACTGGATTGCTTATTGCATATTGGAAAAGTGTAGTTATTGCCTTTGATTCATTGACCTGCTGTTGTCATTTACATGAACTTTGAGTTTCGTTTGGATATCTTAAGACTTTATACAACTTCGTGGTGAGAGAGCCTGGTTATTCTCCTCGTGTTTCTAATGTATTGTATTATACTTGTTTTTGTGTTGTACTATATTTGAAGCATTTCTCCCCGGGCCTTTGCTGAAAATGGAAACTGTAGACCCAGTCAGACCACCCCGGTAAACAAATGTCAAATAAACAAATAAATATAGACTGGGAAGAAACAAACCTAAAACCGATCTTTATCGCCCAAAAAGTATAATCCCTTGGATAATGTTACTTGGCCTGGCCAGAGCTTATCTAGGACAGCTTGCAAAGAGTTCTTGAAATCTGCTAGGTTCCCAAAAGATGAAAAGACTAGTATAGTTGGTTTGGTGTTGTTATAACTGGTGAGCAGCGAGGAATCCACTTGTTTCTTGTTTATGAGCAGGTTGTTAACTCTCAGGCTGAGGTCTCAGGTACCCGCTCATGTCTTGTGACCTTCAAGACAGTCTCAATTCCTAATCCCAGAGCCAGTTCATCTTAAGCATAATTAAGTCTGTCATCAGCTACTCTGTGAGCCATCTTCACAAGTACCATACCATGCTTCCTCCTAGCACTCAGTAAAGAGAGCTTAGGTTTTTTTTTCTTTTTCTTAGAAAACATCTATTGAAAAGGAATCAGTGTCAGGGGATCTCCCTTCTAAAGAGGAAGGAAGGAGCTTTCTCCTTTTGAGAATTCAGACTCATCTGATTCAAAAGTAGACAAACTGTAGATCAGATGCCTCCCCTCTCTTTTTTACGTTTGACACTGAGGACACCATATCTATTGCCTCCTCACTAGAGGATATCGGATTTGGAGTTACTGTTCACAGGATCAGGGACCACTTCAAATGGTACAAAGGGAGAGTTTAAGAAATAAGGAGAGAGAAGAATTTTGGATGCAGGCCCTTAAGGAAAATAACAATAACCGTGTAGAATATTATATACGAGAAAGTAGCAGGAAGTATTCTAAGAACTAAGCCAACACAAAAAAGGAAATTTTTTTAATAGAGATGGCTGTAAGAAGGGGTATAAGAATAAGCAACAGGAAGCTGGAAATTAGTGGAGAGAATTAACAACAGAATCAAGGTGTTGGGAGCAAATAACTACAGACTGAATTGTAATAGGGTAGGATGAGTTCAAGCAAATGTTTGGACTGCTGGTTAGAGCCTGCCTTCTGTACCAGGGATTGATATCAGAATATAGGCAAAGAGAAAGGGATACGAGGTACTAAGTGAAAGGCCAGCTCTGTTAGAGTTTTCAGTTGAGTCTAGAACAGAAGCTGCTGGCTATGTTAGAGCTACGCAGTTCAGGCTCATATGCATAACACAAGCAGAAGTTTTTAAATCGGTGTGTAGAAGGATGATGATGATGATGAAACAGGGGGATGTTCGAAAAATAAGGAGAGAGGATTTGGGATGCAAATCCTTCAGGAGTATAGCAACTGTATTTCCAGAAAGTATTCTAAGAACATGGGACTAGAGAAAGGAGATCTTGCAAAATAGTTGATAGCAAGTAGGGCTCTAGAAAATTGGCAGGATGGGAGCTGGAATTTCCTGGAGAAACTTGGCAAAGGGATCAAGCTATTAGGAGCAAATAACTAGAGAAAGAAATGTAATAAAGTGGGATGAGGACAAGAAGAAGTTTTAGTAGACCATATAAAATATTGCATAATACCTATAAGAAACAATCAGAGGAGGTTAGAAAAGATTCCAAAGATGTATAGGAAAGGTGATTTACAAATGAACAATGGGAGAACATCTCTGTGGCTACCAAGTCTGCAGCAAATTCCAGAAGGTTTAGGATTTTTGCTTGGAAGTGTTTGCACAGGTATTTTTTTATACCACAAACAACTTCAGAAAAGATTTCCATGGGTAAATAGCAATGCTGAAGGTATAATATGAGTTAGGAAGAAATGTCATGGGTGTGTAATGGGTTGAATAGAAGATATGGTTGTAACTAAGGATCTGGTTCTTTTGAGAGGAGACATAGGATCTGAATTGCCCAGATATAGTAAGACCTTACTAAGTTTAATAGCTTTATCTGCCAGAAAAGCAGTTACTGGAAAACAGAAATCAAAATCTAATCCAACTGCAATGTAATTGAAGTATTGAATATTCTAAGGTGGTAAAAGAGCTGGAGGTTGTATCTTTCGAAAAGGGAAGGAACAAGTTATATAGCAATAAATAGAATTTGTGGGAATAATACATGTACAGTAAAGTTCAGGAGGAGGGGTGAGATTTAAAAAAGGCAGGAACTGAGCAATGTTTTGTAATATTGGACTGAATGATTGTTAAAAAGAGAACACATATTTATATAGCATGAATATAATGAAAAGGATGACACCATTGTTTGATTTATTTTATATTCACAAGGCCTCAGCTTCCACTAATGGCCAGCCACCCACTGATCCATAAGCTTTGGAAAGCTTCTCAAGTGTCATTACTGCAACAGTGAAATATACAATGAGCATGATACAGATGTGCAAGAACTTCAGTAATTGTAGATATTTGAATATGTTCACTGTTTCAGTACCATTTTGCCTACATCTCCCTTTATTTAATTTCCTGCTGGCATGTGTAGGTTGAGGTGGATACCTAATCACTGTTCTTTCTAGCTTCATTCTATAGTACCCGATCAGATGTCTACCTTTTTCAGGGGTGGACTACATTCTGGAGAGGAAGCTCACAGATCTTCTGTTTGGGCATTCCCTTGGGGATCCATATTTTCAAGCCTGTCAACACCTTGGCTCCAGACCTCTCATTTCAGGGGGTGTAGTCAGTGTAAGAGGGAACTAAAGGTGGCATGGGCAGATGTCCCTGTTAATATCACTGACCTCTTGACATCCAGTGAGAAGATATGTGCCTGACGTGAAGAGAAATGGGTGCTGATCTCTGGAAGTAAATCCAGTTACCAGGCATTCAGCAGCTGAAATCCCAATAATCATTACTACAGCAATGAAAGTAACCAGACATTTACATTTATAGTAAGTTCCTACAGAACTGTACTGTGTGATGCTTCTTATAAAAATCAATTGTATTTTTTCTTTTGTTTTTTAATCTTTTTCTAGAGCTGAAGTTTTGCACTGGCACTCAGCTCCTGTTAAACATTGTTCCTTTATATTTACCTACCCCCACTGTGTTTGGGTTCACTAGTAGTTTCATTAGGGTCACTGCATTGTTCTGCTTGGTGACATCCTTGGTAACCATTTTTTGGCTGTCTATCCTTTTTTCTGATTTTAAAATTCTTTGCCCAGTGAGAAAACACTGAAGCAGTCTTTTTAATAATATCCTAATGTCTGTTTGTAGTCATGTATCCATTGTTAGTGAGTTACCTTATTGCAATGAAAAGTGTGACTCCTGTAATACTAGTCATCAACATTTTAACAAAGTGTGCGACAGATTGAGATCCACTATAATTTTCATATAGTTCTCTCTCACAACCTCAGGTTTCCACTGACTTCTGAAGCCTAGTGATTCATACTCCGTATGACTGGTCTGTATACATAGCAAACAGTAGTCAGTATTGTTATGCAGAAGAAATTCTAACTCGCACTACTTTAGGAAAAGCTGTGTCAGGTGCTACTCCCAGTGTCATACTGTATGAGGCACTATCAGTTAATTACTGAATGGCCATAGCTTCATAACACTACAGGAACATTAAGCATCACGCGTGCTGCCATAGTTTCTAGTTGTTTCTACCTCCCTACCACTATCGCCACCAGTAACACTTTTTTCTTTAATACATCTTTACATCTGAAACTGGGTTTAAATGTGTTCATGCTTGACAAGTCCTGATTGACCTTATTTCAATTCAGTATTCATTTTGTTCTTTCAAAGCTGAATACCATCAAAACCCACTTTATCAAGTCTAGTAGACTGAATCGACAATTTGCTAAAAGATTTTAATTTATGACAATGTTTCCCAACCTCAGAGTTAGCTGTATTATACGGAGAGATGGTACAAAGGGCATGGTTGCCTCCGTTATAGTTGGGATGCAGAAAAGCTTACTGCGAGGAGAAGTCTTAACACTGGTGGCTTCCTCCTCATGGCAAGCTTTTCTGATTCATACACCATCCTACAGCTGAGCCTCTCAGTACATAGAGTAATATTGCTGGTAGAGCTGCATCCTAACGCAGCAATCCTGGGGAAATGCTAAAGGTAATTAACCATGTGCTCTCCCATGGCAATACCAGTAGCTCCTGATTTATGCTATCTAGAGATTTGCTCAGCTGTGTAAAATATCACTGTTGGCGGAAAAAATGAATGCTCTGTAAAGATGGTGGTCACCTGTTCACACCTATGAAAGCAATTATGATGTATGTAAGTTCAGCAAAGATGTGGAGTTGGGTGGGGATTTAATGTGTGTATATGTAAATATGCATGTACTTGTGTGTTTGTAGGGGGCAAGAATGAGGCCAGATGAATGTGGAAGGGGCTTTTCCCCTATTGTAAAAAAAAAAAAAAAAAAAAAAAAAACTTAAGTGAATGGGCTATTCGGCAGTTTGGTTTGATGGGCTTAAATGAATAAATTTTCTATGAAATCATTCAACAGACTGAAATAAATCCCTTCAAATCTGTTTTAGCTAAGCATAATGTTAAATCTATTAGTTCCTTCCACAAGTTCCACCTCCCTGGGAAACTGTTTGATGTTATGTGATCCTATCTCGCCTACATTCTGTACTGATCGGCTCCGACTCGGCACGCTATACTAAAGAACGAAGTCTCTTATTGGCTGAGCTATCCCACATCCCAGGATGCACCACCACTCCTTCCCCAGATCTCGTTTGCCACTTTACAGCAAAGACGTGGTCTCGGACTTGGCTGAGCTAAGTGCTTTTTTTCTTCAAAGAATTTCTGTCAGAAATTTTTGATTGATATACCCAAAAGCTGTTTTAACAGCTATCGTTGTTGTGTGACTGAGTTTTGAGTGTTTTTTCTGGTAAACTTGTCTTTAATTTGAGGGAAAGGATCCCGTTTCAGTTAGAGGGGCCTTGCCCTCGCGTGTGTTTGAAGTAGTGAGTCTTATTGTAGTATTATAGTTTAGTTGGGCAAGTAATCCCGTTTACGTTAGAGGGGTCTTGTCTTTATTTACTCTTTCCTTAACAAAGTTTTGAAAGTTGCTAGCAGTGTTTGTCAACATGTCGAAAGAGCACAGACCCTCTGGGTTCAAAAAATGCTCTAAATGCAACTATAAGATGTCCATAACGGACGATCACTCGTTGTGTGTGTATTGTTTAGTCCCTAAACATCTTCAGGAGTCATGCAGCGTTTGTCACGTGTTTTCCTCCCGGGTCCTCCAAGAGAGGAAAAACAAATTGATTCTAAAAGGGCTTATTACACCTTCTTTTGAGGAGGCTTTATCTTCTTCCTCTTCACCTTCAAAGAGAAAGAAATCATCGGCCCCGACCAGCCCGTCGGAACCGGCCACAAAGAAATCTCGGCAGGCTTCTCCATCGGCTCTACGGACTTCGGAGCCGAGGGCGGAACGGTCTGCCTCGATGCCTCCAGCCTCGACTCCTCTGGCTTCGGAGCCGACGACTGGAGCTTCAAGAGGCGGGTCACCTTCATCAGCTCCACTGTCTTCGGAGCCGATGAGGGTTGCCCGCTCAGACTCTTCCCCTTCGGCTCCGAGGGAAATTACAATGGTTGTGGAGTCTCCCTCGGCACCGATATTTATCGAGACGATTCGGAGCCGGTCCCCCAGTCCTTCGGAACCGGTGGAGAAGTCGACTCGAACTCGTTCGGTCTCTTCTCGGTCTTCGAGAATGTCGGATTCGGACATAGACAGGGTACTTCAAAGGCTGTTTCAGTCTCCAGTCTTCCAAAAGTTGGTTTCGGCTCCAGCCCAGTCGGCTCCGGAGCCGATTGCCCACCCTGTTGTCTTGGTTCCTCCTCCAACATCCTCGGCACCGTTGGAGTCGGTGCTGGTGGAAACGGTGGAGGTTTTTGGGTCGGCTCCGACCCTTACTCCAACCCCGCCCATCGGGTCGGAGTTCGGTACACGGACCTCCTCGGTCAGCCCCGGGGGTGACGCTTCGGGACCGATGTTTTCAGTTCCGAGCCTCCCTCTCGGTGCGTCGGCTGCGGGAGTGCCGTCCACTGTTGTGGCCTCGGGGGTCAGACCTTCCCAGGACTCTGGGGGTCCTGCCTTCAGGGCCATGAGGAGTGCTCTGGCCAAATCCTCTTTGGCTACCTCCACCGTCTCACCGGCACCTTCCCTTGGCACGGAGACTGGTTCCTTTGTAGTCCCCCTGTCTCAAGATAGCGGAGCCCTGGGGCCTGAGGTCACCCCCATCGGGGGTTCCCCCCTTCCTGGAGGTCCCGCCGAAGCTTCTTCAGAGGAACCCCCAAGGAAGAGACCGTGCAAGAGGAAGCACGTCGACTCCCCTGATGAGTCTCTCACCTCGGACACCGACCTCGATGATGCGGAGGGGTCCCCCAAGTCGTCCTCGGATGATGTCTCCTTTGCGGACATTTTGGAAATCCTGAAACAACGAGGTGACTGGCAGTCCAAACCCCCTTCCGCTGAGGAGTCGGTTTTCCTCAAGGCCTTCAGGGCTCAGCCTTCCAGGTGTCTCCGCCCTTCGATGAGCTTCTGGATTTGATCTCTCGAAGGGCGTGGGAACACCTGGCACCGGTTCCACAGAATCCGGCTCGCCCCAATAAATTTCTGTCAGCCCCCCCGAAAAGGATTTTCTCTCTAAAGGTGTGGCTGTAGATGCCCTGGTGGTGGCATCTGCTACCCAACAAGATGTAGCAGAGGCGTCTACGTCCGTCCATCCTCATAAAGAGTCCAGGAGCATGGATCGATACGGGAAGCGCACCCTTACTTCAGCAACCTTTACTTTAAGGTCTCTGAATTATCTGACGCACTTCACCAGACTTCAGAGGGATCTGGTCAAGGAACTTTCAGATACCCTGTCTGGTAACCTACCTGAGCAGATGGCCCAGACAGTTAGCTCTCAGCTGGCTACCCTAGCATCGTTATCTAACTCGTCCATGAGGCTCATTTCGTATGCAGCTGAGGGGGGAGAGTAGGGCGGCGGGAACAGGTGTTGCTCTACGGAGACAAGCCTGGCTCCGCCTGTGTCATTTTGCGGAAGCCTTCAAGTCTTCCTTTGCCGATGCTCCCTTCGATGGGTCCTCTCTGTTTGGACCCAAGGTAAAGGACACCTTGACCCGCTGTGAACAAGAGGGTAAGACTTTGACTGCCGTAGGGGCACGGTTTTCCACTCCCTTCAGGCCTTATCCCAAGACTAGAAGAGGGGGGAAAATGTGGTTCTGTAAATCTCAAAAGACTTACTCCTCACAGCAGGGCGATCTCCCTTCTAGAGGCAGAGGAGGGGAAATTTTTCAGGAAGACGCCGTCCCAGAGGCGGCAGAGTCCCCTGCATCACTGGAGACCGCGAGTCCTTTCATGGCTCCTCAACCTTCCAGCATCCCTGAAGGATTGCACGACTGTGCAGCATCGGAGCAAGTCGGGGGTCGTTTTTCGAAGCACCTAAAGGCCTGGGAGAATATCACTCAGGACCGATGGGTGCTCCGAATCATCACCGGAGGTTACACCATCCCCTTTTCTCAACCCCCCCCCCTCCATCCAGAAAAATCCCAGACCCGCCACCCAGTCAACGGGATCTTGCAGCCATCGAAATCTCAAAGCTGCTTCAAAAAGGAGTCATCCAACCGGTCCCCACAGACCAGACCGGATTAGGGACTTACTCAAGATTCTTTTTGATGCCAAAAAAGACCGGGGACTTGAGGCCCATTTTGGATCTCAGCAAGCTAAATCGATCAGTCAAGAAGTCCAAGTTCCGGATGGCCACCTTGCAATCCATTCTCCCGCTACTGGAGAAAGGTGTTTGGATGTGCTCCATAGATCTCAAGGACGCCTATTATCACATCCTGATAGATCAGGCATCCAGGAGACACTTGCTCTTCAGCCTGGGAGACAGTCATTTCCAGTTCCGTGCACTGCCCTTTGGTCTCACCACAGCCCCCAGGGTGTTCACCAAATGTTTGGCGGTGGTGACTGCTCACCTGAGAAGTCTAGGATTCCAGGTGTTTCCATACCTAGACGACTGGCTCCTAACTGCCACCTCCAGGTGTCTACTTTTACAGAACCTAGCAGCTACTATATCTCTAGGCAACTCCCTAGGAATCATCTTCAATTGGGCAAAGTCTGTGTTGCTGCCATCTCAGCGCATATGGTTCATCGGAGTAGAGACAGACTCAAAGCAAATGCGGGTCTATCTTCCTACAGAGAGGATAGAAACATTACAGTCTCAAGTTCGAGCCTTGCTCCTCAAACGCCGAGCCCCAGCCAGGATGGTCCTACAACTGTTAGGTTCCATGTCGGCCACCGTCCTCCTAGTCCCCTTGGCAAGGTTACATATGAGGATTCTCCAGTGGCTCCGGTCAGTCCAGTGGTCTTATCAGGATCTCCCTCTCAGTCACCCCATTCTGATCACAGAGACGTGCAAACAGGACCTTCGTTGGTGGCTTCTTTCCTCCAACCTGGATCAGGGGCGACCCTTCATCCCACCGCTTCCAGTGGCCACATTGACTACAGACGCCTCCCAGACGGGGTGGGGGGGTCATTACCTGGGCAGGTCAGTCCAAGGCAAGTGGCAGTCCAACGAGAGTCTCCTCCACATCAACATACAAGAAATGAGGGCGGTGCTTCTATCGCTACAAGCACTACACGATTACCTCCCCCCGGGCATGATTGCCATTCAGTCCGACAACATGTCAGTAGTCTGGTACCTGAACAAGCAGGGAGGGACCAGATCCTACCCCCTTTGCAGAGAGGCCATGAAAGTATGGGATTGGGCGATTGCAACCAAACGTTTTCTGGTAGCAACACACATTCCAGGGAGATCCAATGTGATAGCCGACAGACTGAGCAGAACTATTCTCTCTCCTCACGAGTGGTCTCTGAACGACAGAGTGCCAACTCAGATCTTCAGAAGATGGGGAACTCCTTGTTGCGACCTTTTCGCAACCCCCCTCAACTCGAAATGCCAACAGTTTTTCTCTCTCACCCCAATTCCGGGGGAGATTCCCAAGGACGCCCTAGTCCAAACTTGGCCCACCGGCCTGCTATATGCCTTTCCACCGGTTCCCCTTCTTCCCAAGGTGATCCAGAAGGCGATTCGCTTGGACAGCAAGATGATTTTAGTTGCCCCATACTGGCCTCGTCAAGTCTGGTTTCCCTTTCTTCGGAAATATGCTCTGGACGGTCCATGGTTCCTGGACCAAGTTCCGGACCTCTTGATCCATCAGTCGGGACAACATCATCAGTCACTCCACTCATTGAGATTAACAGCTTGGCTCCTCCTCTTCCGACCATAGTTAGGAACCATGCTTTGGACCCGGAAGTTATACATATCTTGTCCTCGGCCCACAAGACTTTTACTAAGAAAATGTATAACAGCAAATGGAAGAGATTTGCTATTTGGGCCCAACTCCGGGGATTAGATCCCATAACTGTCCCGGTGTCAGAGGTTCTGAAGTTTTTAGCTTCTCTGTTCAATCAAGGTTCTTCGGTCTCTACCATCAAGGTTCAATTGGCAGCTATTTCCAATTTTCATGAGAGCATAGATCCACCTTTGATGAGCAACAAGTTGTGTAAAGCCTTCATGAAAGGTGCTGGGCTGCTACGGCCCCCGATATCTCATCCCGCTCCACCGTGGGACCTTAATGTGGTGCTAGGTGCTTTGACCTCTTCCCCCTTTGAACCAGCAGCAACTTGTGACTTGAAATTTCTTTCTTGGAAGACTGCTTTATTAATTGCAATTACATCAGCCAGAAGAGTTTCGGAACTTCAAGCCCTATGTGTCAAACCACCATACCTGGTTTTTCACAAAGATAGAGTATCACTCAGACCGAACCCATCCTTTGTTCCTAAGGTTTGTTCTAGTTTTTGTCTGCAACAGTCATTGGAACTTCCAGTTTTCTTCCCAAAGTACTCTAACAGAGCGGTATACATCTTCCACACCTTGGATGTTCACAGACAATTGCGCTTCTATTTGGATAGGACGCACCAAACACGGAAAACAGATCAGTTGTTTGTGTCCTTTTCGGAAAATAAATTGGGCAAAGCCGTCACGAAGGTCACTATTGCCAAGTGGATCAGAGACTGTATCAGTCATACTTACTTCATTTCTAATAAAGAGCTTACATCTACTGTGAAAGCTCATTCTACAAGGGCTATGGCTACTTCGGCAGCCTTTCATTCTAAGCTTGCCATTAGTGACATTTGTGCTGCGGCTACGTGGTCTTCTCCTCACACCTTCATTTCTCATTACAGATTGGACGTGGCATCTCGGGGGCAAGCTTCCTTCGGTTCCACAGTTCTCAGGAGTGTTTTCCAGTGAGCCACCCAGGAATCGGGTGCTAGGGATGCTGTCCCATCAGTACAGAATGTAGGCGAGATAGGATCACATAACATCTTTTAGTTATGTGCTTACCATAACTTCAGATGTATGGCATCCATCTCGCCTACATTCTTAATAACCCACCCTCCTTCCCCCTGCCTTGGAGATCAGAAGAGACCGGAAGGTTCGAGTTCAGCCTTTTTCATCTTGAAACTCCTGGCAATATTATATCAACAGTCTATGTGTGTGTGCATGTGTGCGGACAAACAAGATCTGGGGAAGCAGTGGTGGTGCATCCTGGGATGTGGGATAGCTCAGCCAATAAGAGACTTCGTTCTTTAGTATAGCGTGCCGAGTCGGAGCCGAGGATCGGCTCCGAACCCATCAGTACAGAATGTAGGCGAGATGGATCCCATACATCTAAAGTTATGGTAAGTACATAACTAAAAGTATTGCTCCTGTCCTTTATACCGTACCACAGCTTTGTTCTACCTTTCTGAGGACTGCACTTTCACTATGCAGTACAATTGCAGACTTCCTGTTATTCAGTAAATTTGTGTGTGTATCATTTAACATTGTCACATTATATGGTGCACTATGTAGTATAATCCTGGACCTCCTCTCATTCAGTAAATTCCTGTATGTATCGTTTAACATTGTCACATTATATGGCGCACTATGTAGTATAATCCTGGACCTCCTCTCATTCAGTAAATTCCTGTATGTATCGTTTAACATTGTCACATTATATGGCGCACTATGTAATATAATCCTGGACCTCCTCTCATTCAGTAAATTCCTGTATGTATCGTTTAACATTGTCACATTATATGGCGCAATGTGTAGTACAATCACAGATATCTTCTCACTCAGTAGTTTCTTATATGTATAATTTAACATTGTCACATTATATGGTACACTGTATTGTGTAATCTCAGACCTCTTTTCATTCAGTAATTTACTGTATCATTTAACAGTCACATTATATGGTGCACTCTGTAGTACAATCCCAGACTTCTCATTCAGTAAATTCCTGTACGTATCATTTGGTATTCACCTTATATCTTCAAAATACTGAAATATTGAAATTCAGTATTTCGAAGCTATATTAGGAAAAGGATGCTAAGGATGGAGCTGCCAGGTAAGAGGAAAAGAGGAAGGCCTAAGATGAGGTTTATGGATGTGGTGAGAGAGGACATGCAGGCAGTTGGTGTGAAAGAGCATGATGCAGAGGACAGGAAGAAATGGAAACAGATGATGCGCTGTGGCGACTCGTAACGGGAACAGCCAAAAGAAGATGATGAGTATTTCGAAGCTATAAAGTCGAATTTTTGAAACCACAAAATTCAAAATTTCGTGCTTCTACTGCACGCACACACACACACACACACACACACACACACACACACACACACACACACACACACACACACACACACACACACACACACACACACACCATCCTCCACACACACTAACACAAGCACAAGCTGTCTACTACATAAAAGCAGGGGGGCAAGCCCCCCATCCCACCTCCCCTACTTAAATATTCTCACTCCGTGGTCGCACTACACACAAGCTACATTCTCCTCGCACACACAAATCACAGCAACAAAACACACTGACACACACCACAGCCCCTACCCACAACACTTAACACACACACACACACACACACACACACACACACACACACACACACACACACTTAACCTGAATTCATAACCACAGCGAAACCTCAGATGTTTTGAATTTCGTGCCTCTGATCTTTTGCTGTTTTCAGGATTCCACTTTATGGGCTCAAAATACTGAATTTCGATATTTCAGTATTTCGAGCTTCTAAAGTGAATCCGTCATTTGACATTGTCACATTATATGGTGCAATGCGTAGTACAATCACATACCTCTTCTCATTCAGTAAATTCCTGTATGTATCATCTGACATCGTCACATTATATGGTGCGCCATGTAATACAATCCCACAAATATGGTGCCATCTTTACTGAACGTTGTAAGGTATTCACCAGAGACTGACTTTGCACTGCCTCAGCAGTGTAACAGAGTAAGGTCTGTAGCTGTCAGTGTACCTTGGAAGTATAAGAGAAGGAGTGATGAAAAGAAATAGATCTAGTATCATTTGTCAAGGAAGTGTATAAAGATGAGGCAGACAGCATGGCTAGATGGATGGTAAGTTATAATTCGAAAGAAGAATATCTGGCGATTTGTGGATGATGTTTTCATTTTTTGGTAGGGGAACGTAGATTCCCTCCTTCAGTATATTGAACATCTAGAATCTACCACAGATTTTCTTAGGTTTACAGCTATGCATTCCTTTTCTCAAGTTGACTTTTTAGATATTTCTGTTCTCAAAGATGTTCATGGTGAGTTTTCCACGACATTGTATTGGAAACCATGTTGGCATAATGGGCTTTTGAGCAATGATAGCATGGATCCTAGACATGTTTTAACAAGTCTAGTTAGGAGTCAGTTCCTGAGAGTATCCAGGATTTGTAGCAAGGAAGAAGATCTGATGAAAGAATTAAATATTTTACAGAAGTTGTTTATAGGCAGGGGTAATAATAAACAAATGGTGAGGATTATACCTGAAGTGGTTGCTGATAACCAGGTGGTGACTGCCTTGAACGAACCGAGGGGTGCAACAAATGGCACAATGAACAATACCAGGTATTGTGTCAGTAAGAGAGATAAAAGGAAGACAAATAACTAGTGATAATATTACTGTCAAAGGAGTTGTACAAAAATATTGGCATTTATTGACTTTAGATAGTCCCACTGCCAATATTATTGGTGACTCACCAAGCTTCACCTACCAGAACAGCAATAATCTCAAACACTTGTTATGCAATGAGAGATCGAGAAAGGCACAGGAAGGTAGAAGGCAAGGTACTTGTTTGTGCAAAGGTATAACAAAAGAGCAGGTCTTTCACCATCCTACTCTAACTTTTGAATTTAAACGCAGGTTTTATGCAGACTGCACCACCACTAATTTGATATACTTGGCTACATGTGATTCTTGTTTTTGCTTCTGTAGGCAAGACTATACATTGGTTAAGGGATAGAGTACACACTCATTTTTTTGACATTAGGAAAAAAGCTGTCAAAATGCACTAGGGAAACATCTAATAGATTATCTTGGTCATCAATTTTCATTTACGGTTTTACAGTGTGTTCATAAAAATCTGAGGGGTGTTGATACTAATAACCACCTGGAACAGGTTGAACTGAGATGGATATTGAGGATGCAAGCCCATAGGTTTCCAGGGATAAATAGCTATGTTAGCATTAAACCTATTTTAAATAGGCGTAAACTTAAGAAATAGCTTGATTCCTCTGGTACTGATGATGTCATTTTTGATTTTATTTAGTTTGAGCCATGATTGGTTGATATGTTTTTATAAAATGTGATGTGTTTTTAACTTTGTATAGGATCCGAAGAAGGGTATTTTATATGCGAAAGAGCTTGTCCTTTTTATGTTTTATTTATTAAAGTGGAGCTTGCTGTTGTGGTTGTCCTGCTGTTTTTTTTCTATATCCATTTGGCTATCCTGTTTGGAGATTTGGTATATGTTGGTGATTTTTTCTTCAGTAGTTTGGTTTGTTCTCCGACGTCTGCACATGACAGACTGTGACTCCCTGGAATCAGACTTTCATCCGACAAGTGAACGTTTGTACGAGAGATGGTCCAGTATTGTTAAAAGGCAAAAAAAATCCTTTTTTGACTTTGGCATTTAAAAGTAGTGCCTCTCCTGTTTCTAAACCTGATGCTGGTGATTTTGAGAACTTTTCTACAATCCTTAGGGACCTAGAGAATGATTTCTATAAGCTAAAGCATCTTACTTGGCAACGCCTACACCTAGAGGCATGTCTACATTTTTGTATTATACCTAGAGGCATGCGGGTGTTATGTATGCCAACTTGTGGAGAGGCACATCCAGACTTACTTAAAAAAAATGGCAACAGCTAAATTTAGAATGTAGGTTCAACTATAATTGACTGATGTTGGACTATTTTAAGCTATAAGAAGATCAGTTGTTAAGTAAGACTGAACAAGTACACTCTGATTTACTATTACATTACAAAGGGGACACCTACATCAGTCTCCTTAAGAATATTTATTCTAATGTCACATTGTATGAAACAAGGTTGAGACAAACCAAGCAGGGGAAACTCCAAAGAGACCATAATGATTTTTGTATGGGGAATGTGTTTGTGTGGCTGAGGGCAGCGAGTAGCAATCAACTTAGAGATGGAGTAAGAGCAACTGCATTGAATGCACCTAATGAGATTGCCACAGACACCCCCCCCCAACCACCTTAGTGAGTGGAGTCTCCAAGTCCAAGGATTCAAGCAGTGAGGTACAGTCTGAAATAGTTACAGGGATTGAGGGTACATCACAGATTTTGAACCAGCAGGCTGAATGTATGCCTCCATCTAATCAACAAGCCTTGAATAAATAAGTCCCGAACTATGTTGTGACAGGAGAGAGACCGAAACATACAACATTTGCCAGCATGGAGAATTTTTTACCTCTTCCAGTACACTAGATAAGACTGCAGTATGTTCGCACGACCAGCAGGGGGAGACAGAAAAGAAAAATGTCTCTGGAGAGAGCTCCAGTGAACCGGAAGATGCGACAGTAGCGAGGCTTGTGGTAAACTTGTCAGATTACACACTTAGTGAGTATGAATGTTCTGTGTTAGGCAGTGGACTAACATTTGTTGCAGCGACACCACCCAGACTAAGTGATGTCTTATTTGCATGTAACTTGGCCTTGAAATTATTGTTTGGTACCTCAGGAGAGTCTAATATTGTCTCATGTAGGAGACAAAATGCTTTCGCTCCAGTTTTACCAGCTCATGTTGAGCTTTTTATACGTGCATGTGAACAGGAACTATATGCAGTATTGAACAGTTCCAACCACAATGATTTTTATAATTTGGATTATAGTAAACAATGAGCGTTAAATGATTTGCAAAATAATTCTGATTTGGTCATTAGACCGTCAGATACAGGCGGTGCAGTAGTACTGATGAATAATATTGACTATGTGAGGAAGATGTGTGAGTATTTGAGTGAATGTGATACATATTGTCCAATAGAATGGACTCGATTAAGAACTATTATCAGAACCATAAGTGACTGCCTTTATGATTTGTTTATGGGTAGACATTTGGATGAACAGTTATACCAATTTTTGAGTGTGCCTCCTCCCACTGTCCCCCCTTATTAAAGGGTTGCCCAAAATACACAAGTCCCTGGCAGCACTGCCAGTGAGACCTATAGTTGCTGGAGGGAGCTGGATGACTGAGCCTCTTTCTATATATGTAGAGGGGAATTTGAATCCAGTGGTTTTGTCGACTAATACAATACTAAAGGACATTACCCAGTTCTTGAAGAATGTGGATGATTTTACTAGTGTAAATAATGCCTTCAGTTTGTTGATGGTAACCGTGGATGTTAAAAACGTATTTACCTTTATACCTAATGACTGTGGCATTGATGCAATAAGACATATTCTGAATAATGGAGACTCCTTTCAAGATGACATTACTCTAATTTGCACACTCTTGAAATTGATTCTATGTGTAACAATGTTTTTATCTTTGAGAAACAGTTATTTTTGGAAAAATGGGGTATGGCCATGGGCACCTTTTGTGCAAATTCTTATGCAAATTTAGTTATGTATTTCTGGGAGTGTAATCACCTGTATGAAAGTCCCTTGAGTAAGAATATCAAACTATACAGGCGATTTGTGTATGATGTTTTTATTTTTTGGGAAGAGGATGTAGATTCCCTCCTTTAGTATATTGAACATCTAGAATCTACCACAGATTTTCTTAGGTTTACAGCTATGCATTCCTTTTCTCAAGTTGACTTTTTAGATATTTCTATTCTCAAAGATGTTCATGGTGAGTTTTCCACGACATTGTATTGGAAACCATGTTGGCGTAATGGGCTTTTGAGCAATGATAGCATGGATCCTAGGCATGTTTTTCCAAGTCTAGTTAGGAGTCAGTTCCTGAGAGTATCCAGGATTTGTAGCAAGGAAGAAGATCTGATGAAAGAATTAAATATTTTAGAGAAGTTGTTTATGGGCAGGGGTTATAATAAACAAATGGTGAGGATTATACCTCAAGTGGTTGCTGATAACCAGGTGGTGACTGCCTTGAACGAACCGAGGGGTGCAACAAATGGCACAATGAACAATACCAGATATTGTGTCAGTAAGAGAGATAAAAGGAAGACAAATAAGATATTTTTTGTTAACAGTTTTACTAGTGATAATTAATACTGTCAAGGAGTTCTACAAAAATATTGGCATTTATTGACTTTAGATAGTCCCACTGCCAATATTATTGGTGACGCACCAAGCTTCACCTACCGGAACAGCAGTAATCTCAAACAATTGTTATGCAATGAGAGATCGAGAAAGGCACAGGAAGGTCGAAAGCAAGGTACTTATCCCTGCAGACATTGCAGTGTGTATAAAGTTATAACAAAAGAGCAGGTCTTTCTCCATTCTACTCTAAGTTTTGAATTTAAACGCAGGTTTTATTGAGACTGCACCACCACTAATTTGATATACTTGGCTACATGTGATTCTTGTTTTTGCTTCTATGTGAGCAAGACTATACAATGGTTAAGGGATAGAGTACACAAACATTTTTTTGACATCAGGAAAAAGATGTCAATAATGCACTAGGGAAACATCTAATAGATTATCCTGGTCATCAATTTTCATTTAGGGTTTTACAGTGCATTCATAAAAATCTGAGGGGTGGTGATACCAATAGCCACCTGGAACAGGTTGAACTGAGATGGATACTGAGGATTCAAGCTCATAGGATTCCAGGAATAAATAGCTGTGTTAGCATTAAACCCATTTTAAATAGGCGTAAACTTAAGAAATAGCTTGATTCCTGTGGTACTGATGATGTCATTTTTGATTTTATTTAGTTTGAGCCATGATTTGTTGATATGTTTTTATAAAATGTGATGCGTTTTTAACTTTGTATAGGATCTGAAGAAGCGTATTTTATACGCGAAAGTGCTTGTCCTTTTTATGTTTTATTTATTAAAGTGGAGCTTGCTGTTGAGGCTGTTTTTTTTGTATCCATTTGGCTATTCTGTTTGGACATTTGGTATATGTTGGTGATTTTTTCTTCCATTCCAGGATACTGAAGGACTTGACAGTGATGTTTAGTTATTCACAGGCAGAACTATATAGTCTTTCATTAGTAATTGAACTTGCTGAGAATCTTGATAAGTTATTTCAGGAGACACATTCAGCGGCGTAACTGTTGTTGCAGTTAAGGCCCAATTAAGTTTGCAACCATGAGTAAGCTAACGATATTTTCATGCAAAGTTCTTATTTTATTTTGGATGATTATAATATACCAATTATAAGGTGTTTATTATCTATGCTGTATAATTCTAAGGGCAGTGTCCTCTGAAAAAGCTCAGTGACGGTAAAAGCTTATATAACATGATTTACCTTTGTTTGTATGCCTTGTGCCATTTTTTCCATAGTTGCATTGACAAAACAGTGATTGTGTTTTGCCGTTCTTTTTCTTAAGTATAACTTTTAATAATTACCAAGTCAGTGTTAATTGCCTAAGGCTGAAGTTGGAGCATGTAATGCAGCTTTAGAGAAGCCCATATTTCTGTTATCACCCTTGCTATCTGAATGAAAAGTAAATTTTTGACCTTTCTTCCCTGTGAGGAAGGGAGAGCTTTTAATGAACTGCTGATTTTTCAGAAAATGGATAAGATTGTGCTTTTCTGCTCAACCTGATGCCAACACAAATTTACCAATTCCTGTGATTATATTTTCTGGAGTCCCAGGTAATTCCAGAGTCATACCTCTCAACCTGGAAACATCAAAGATCTGGACAAAGGCCCATGAAAAGTAGGTACAACTGGCCAGAAATCAGGGTGCTGATTAACATAAAATTTGCATACATAATTGTGTAACCCAGCCCACTTCAGTGGAATTGTGGGATATCAACATGCAGATTGGAGTCACTAAATAATAAATATTGTCTGACATTTGAATTTCAGACTCCACATCCCTCAGAAAATTCATAATAATGCAAAACCTGTTACTTTAACAACTATCTGAGTTTACGAGAGCTATATTTAAAATCTGCCCCTATTTTTGGGCCTTTGTCCACCATTATTGTCGACTTCATCCAAATTTCTTGCTCTGAGAGATTGAGAAGTGTTGCCAGCATAAGCCTAAACTTCATTTTACTAGTTTTAACAGTTCTCCATTTAAACATCTCTAACAGATATCAATAGTATAAATGATCCTAGAGCTGCACCCAGTGTACTCCAACCCCTCCCCCCATACATACTCCGCCACACTCCACATCACTAGCACATACTCATCACAGATAACATGGCAGGATCTGCAAAAATAATAATTTGTCACATTATACACTTGACAGAAATACAGATGACATACTCTGTTCTTCTTCAAAAAAATTGCATAATTCATGTTCAAAAAATACTACAACTGGCATAAACTACTAAAAACTGAAATTGAGACAGTCTTGGGAAGCCACCTCCATAAGGCAGTAAAGACTTCAGTCATACGAAACCGTTTTCCTGAAAGGCTGGGACACATTACAAAACGTACAGCAGACAAATCAACAAATAGTCTGATTCTTAAAGCATCGAAAGAAAACAAAACTGTTTTGGGTAACACCCACCCTCCATTGATGGCTGCAGAGAGCATCACTGGCCTGTGCTATCCGATGGGAAGCACAGGCTCCCAATAGCATGGGAAACCGACATGGTAAGTCACTAACAACAGGCTGCATATCAACAACAGCATCCTCATTTATCGGGTGGGTACAGCATCTGTCAATACAAAGCATCAGACCTTCTCTTAGTATGAAGTACAGTTGTTTATCCCTGGCACATAATCCACATTTAAGTCAAAAGTGGACCAACTAAAAAATTACATCAGTTCTAAAAACTAGACATAATGATAAGCATGAATACATCAAAATGCTTTTCTTGCTTGCTGTTAGGGAAGAAAGCAGTGGTAATTTACCTGAAAATATGGAGTTCCTCACAGATGTAGCAGCACTCTGGAGTCAGACCAACATCAACAAAGCTCCCAGGGACAGAAAGTTGCGTGGAGAACTTCAGTCCATATCATATGTGGCAGCCAACATCCCGCAAGTATTTTACTTCTTTATTTACATGTGATAATGGATGTTCTGCAGCCCCTTTCCCATGCAATAGGGTCCCGTTACTCCCAAATGTGGGCCAGGCCCACCACAAACCTGTCTGTGTTTCAGGTGAGGATACAAACTACACTGAAAAGTCTTCCCATTCCTGAGGCGATAGACTGTATGCTAGTTGGAATCGTACTTCCTTCTCCTTGTATAACAATAATAATGCTGTTTTATTCCTAATCCTGAACTGTTTAGTGAGAAATTGCGCTATACAAGATGTCCTGACCTTTGAAGAACACTCGTGAAGGTTTGAGACTCCCGCCCACCCAGTCTCCGACAAGCAGTCAGGCACTGCATCATGAAGCTGATGTCATCACGCACGCCCCTTTGAGATACGCTGGCAATGCATGATGACATCAACCTTAACCTAAAATTGTAAAAGAAAAAGAAAAAATTAGGAATTGAAGGGGCCACTTGGAAATTTGTGGCACCTCATTATTTTACCCTCAAAACTGTTAAATACCAAGGAATTCTATACAGTTAAGAGGTATATCCAGAATAGAGGTATTTAGGGCAACACTGATGACACCACCTTGTCATGCTGTACTCACGTTTAGTATTAAGAAGTTAATCAGAGCCTGAGCACCATCTGAAAAATACATTCCCTGGCATATCTATGAAGGAACATGTAGGGCTCAACCTTGACCATCTTAATGTTTCAGAACTTAAGAGCCGACTATCTGTATCATACAGATTTAGAGTCCTTTTCTCTGTGTTTCAATGACTTTCTGGTCTATGTGCCACTTTGTCTTTTAGTATTAGTGGCATGTTAGAACCTCCATGTAGGTGTTTTTTTATTTATAAGCCAGACAATGTTTATACATTTATTTCAAGTATTCTTTAAATTCTGATTTTTAGGACAACAGTCTGGGAAATATTAATGTTTGTCTAAAGAGTGTTATGAAATGCCTGCCGAAGGCTTGATATGTTAAAGCATTATCAAGTTAGCTTGTTCGAAACATTTCCAGCAGTGTATGTACATAGTTCAGGGATGAGAATATATTAGGCCTTCCACCAAAGTAATTTTTTAGTCTCCATCTGAGGAAGTAAAGGTGGCATAAGATGAAGGCACTACTAAACGTGAGGGTGGGTGAAGAAAGTCCAAGTGGTTGTGTGAATGACTTTCACTGAATGGCTGGAAAACGTTTACTAAGTGGCAGAAAAAACAGACGCTATAAAGGTATGGTTGTATATGCCTCTTGGAAAACATGTTAAAATATGACAATGTAAACATGATACATCATCTAGTCAGATGCTGAGCCCTTGGAGTAACATTTGTCGGACATTGACTACATAAATAGTCGACATTCAAAACATTGAACACAGATTATTGAATGCTCTGAATATCAAAACTGAGACAAAAAGCATAAAACATTATTTTTTGCAGGAGGCAAGCACCCCTGCTCTCCCCATGTGGTGGGCTGAGCCTCAAATCCCCTATTAGTTGAATATACCAACTCTGAGATTTCAGTACAACAGGGAAAGGGCAGAGTCACACTCCCAGCTGTACCATACTCTCAGAAATGAGCTGCCAGCATTTGTTGACTTTCTAAATACCTGACATTTTTAATCTGATATTCTGAAGGTCAACATTTTCGGCTTTCAGTCATCTAATGGTGCTACTGTCTTGCAGTGTTTTAAGTTGTCTGTCTCAGAAAGAATGTGGTAGTTGGAAAAGAGTAGATGTTCATCGTGTTTCACTGTTGCAGTCATTACACTTGGGTTATCCTGCTGGCAGGCTACCCGCAGTCGGCCTGAATTCCAAACTCTTGGTCTGGTGTCGATTGCTGTCGCCTCTTCCCTGACGTCAGTGCGACAGGGATATAAAAAATGCAGCCGACACCATTTTCTTCAGTCTTTCTTGCCGCGCAGTGCCCGAAGCAAAAGAAGTTCGCAAGTGCCAGTCAGCAGACTCCTGAGATTTTCGTAATTGAATTTCAGATCCGAAGTCTTCAATAAAGCTGAGTACCCCGTTGGGGAAACTTTTTTCGTGCTCCAGTCCGATGTCAGTGAAAAGTTAACAATTGTATTTCTTGTGGGAAGCAAATACCTCATAAGGATTTTCATTCTTACTGTATTCCTTGCCTAGGCCCTGATCACGACATTGCTAGTTGTCGGTTTTGTGCTACATTTAACCAACGCACTATAAAGCGTCGGTACGATTTTGCTTTTCATTACTTTGGCTGCAGGTTTAACTATATAATGCTGTTGGAACAACCGACAACCGCAATCATAAAAAGCGCAAGGATAAAGAAAAAGACAGGCATCCCAAGTCCAAAACCGATGACAAAGCCTCTTCTAGGCCAGTCGCCAGTTCGCCGGTGCTCAGTGAGGCGCTTTCGCAGCCCCTGACTCCCGCTACCTCAGAGCCACAGGCCGCCTCCGACTCCCACATGGAGACAACTAGGCCTCTGGATACTCAAGGTATTGGCCCTTCGGAAATCAATCCCTCAGATGGGTCCGGAGCCACTGAGCAGGCATCGACTTCTGAGGGTGTTCTCAGACCTACACAACTTTATATAAAGCCTACTTCAGCATCCAAGACAAAGTCTAAAGCAGTTTTAAAGACAAGGAAACAAATACAGCATTCTCCAGGACAGACTTCTATGCCTAAGAAACAGTTGCTCAAATGGCCAAAGGCCTAATTACTTTGATCAGGGGTTCCCACCCCCTCCTGAAAAGAGGCCTACGCAAGATACTGAATATGATTCCTCGGATCAGGTTTCCATTAGCTCTGATTCCTCTTCAGAACAGGGATATTCTATTCCTCCCTAGGAGGATTCTGATGCTGAAGATTCTATTCCTCCTGAAGATTACTCTTTTGGGGAAACCCTGCATACCATGAGAGGGCATTTCCACTGGGATAGCCAGGATTATTCAGACTCTAAGAAAAGGCTTAGAGACTTTGTTACTGCCTCAGCACAGACCTCTTGCAATTCCTCCTGTTCTAGACATAGTAGATGATGTGAGTCCGGCCTGTCCCCAGACTCTTTACCTCCTGCACATGTTAAGCCGGACAGATACTACAGGGTTCCATATTCCCATAAATTCCTATATAAAAACCCTGTTGCTGACCCAGAAACTATTTCACAGGGTCCCAAAGGGGTCAAGGCTGCTACTGCAAAAAACTCTGTCCCCTCAGATAGAGATTCTAGGGCACTGGACAAATGGGAGAAAAAAGTTTACACTTCTGCTACCTTGGCTGTAATGGCTTTAAATTATCAATTTCATATGCTTAAATATCAACAATATTTAAAGTCTCTGTTAAAACAGAAAATGTTAACAAATTCTGAATGTGCTGAGAATAGGGAATTGCAGGATGTATTGCATGCAGCTGAACAAGTGGGAAAACATACTTTGCAATGTGATTATGATTCACTGGAGGCCTCTTGCAGGGCCGCTGTAACAGGCTCTGTCATTAGAAGGCATGCTTGGTTAAAGGAGCATATTCTGCCTGATCATGTTAAAGCAAAATTATTGGACGCTCCATTACAGCATGATACTTTGTTTGGTGTTAAGGCAGAAGAGGTATTAAAGAAAATGTAGGATAAAGCTAAATTTATGCAGACAGTGACGGATTTATTACAGGTGCAGCCACCCAGATTTAGCAGGAACTGGCCTTCTAAAAATTGGTCCTTTCCCATGTCAGACAGGCCACAAAGAGGCAGCTACAGACACCCTAGAGGCAGACAACAGCCCCAGGGCTCATACAGGCCCAAACAGTGGGGTGCTTCTACCTCCAAAAGCGGAGAAGACAAAACACAGCCATTTAGGAAACAATCCCAATGACTTCCCTCTGCCAATGCCAAGCACTTCTGTTTTGGCAGCACCCTTAGGGGGAAAGCTAGCACTTTTTTCATAAAATTGGCACATGATTACCCAGGACAAATGGGTCTTAAATATAGTCTCTCAGGGCTACAGGTCCACTTTCACACCCTTCCAAAGGCAAAAGGTATGTCAGACCTGCCACAAAGTCAATGGGCAGAGGCACAAAACCAAGTTTCATCTCTCATGGGCATGAGGGCTATTCAGCCAGTGCCACAACAAGAACAGGGACAAGGATTTTACTCAAGACTTTTCTTAGTACCAAGAAAGGACAAAGCATAGAGACCGATTCTGGACCTGTCTATTCTAAATACTTTTCTGGACATTCCGAAATTCAAAATGTTGACTCTGCAGCAGCATCTGCCCATGATGGGCAAGAAGGCTTGGCTTGTAACTTTGGACCTCAGAGGCATACCTGCATGTCCCAATAAGACAATCTTGCAGAAGATACCTCAGATTCATAGTTGGCTCAATGCACTACCAATTCTCTGCACTGCCCTTTGGCTTATCTACTGTGCCCAGGATCTTCACAAAATGCCTGGCACCAGTATTGCATTTTGCAGACAAAGAGGAATTCAAATATATCCCTACTTGGACGACTGCCTTATTCAAGCAGAGGCCAAAGACATTCTTCTAAAGCATCTGGCATTTGTAAAAAGATTACTAATTTGCCTAGGGTACACAGTGAACGAAAAGAAATCAAAACTAGTACCCTCTCAAGAGATAATATTCCTGGGTGCAAGCTTAAATACAACTGCCCAGATAGCTTACCTCACGCCAGACAAACAAAGGCAACTGACTTCTTACTTCGAAAACATGGCAACAAAGACCCAGTTAACTGCAAGAAAAATTCTGCAGGCTCTGGGCTGCATGGCCTCCAGCATTCTACTAATTCCATATGCAAGACTGCATATGAGGAAACTACAATGATACCTAAAAAGTGTTTGGACTCAACATTGCCACAGCCTGGAATCATTAATCTCACTCATTCCCTGCCTACAACAGGAGTTTCGTTGGTGGGCACAGGCCTGTCACCACAACAAGGGACACTCATTCATTTTACCCACAGCTAGGCAAACACTAACAACAGATGCATCAGATTATGCCTGGGGAGCCCACATGGCAGGATGCTAGCTGTACAAAATGCTCTGACAGCCTTCAAGGACCTACTTCATCCAGGACAGCTGCTGATAAAGACGGACAACACCACAGTCATGTGGTACATAAACAAGCAGGGAGGAACACATTCCTACCCCCTCTGCAGACAAGCCATGAATTTGTGGAACACATCATTGACTTACCATGTACACCTGCAAGCACAATTCCTGCCAGGAAAAACAAATGCTCTGGCAGACAAACTAAGCAGAAATGTCATGGACCCTCACGAGTGGAAACTGGATCCACAAATCTTCAGCATGATAACAATGAAATGGGGATGCCCACACATAGATCTTTTTGCCTCCCGTCACAACTGCCAACTTCAGAGATTCTGCACAGGGACTTATCACAAACAAGCATGGAAAGTGGATGCTGTGTCATTCAGCTGGAACAACCTTACAGTATATGCCTTTCCTCCCCAAGGTACTCCTAAAGGTCAGACAAGAGAAGCCACAAATGATTCTGATTGTCCTGGATTAGCCACGCCAACACTGGTACCCAACCCTAAGGAGCTTGTCCCAAGGCCCAGCCTGGATATTGCCTCAAATTCCTCATTTACTGACCCAGCAAAAGCACAGCCAACTCAGAACTCTAAATCTAGCTGCATGGCGGATACTGTAACCATTCAGAATACACCGCTCTCTAAAGCGGTTATGGATGTCATTTTGGAGGCCAGGAGGCCCAGCACCCGAAAATCTTATGCAGAAAAATGGAAGAGATTCTGTGCTTGGAACCAGGCACAAGGAATTGACACGCTTGTTCCAAATATTCCTCAGATTTTACAATATCTAACTGAGATGCTGGACAAAGGCCTAGCCTTCTCATCAATTAAGATCCATGCCTCTGCCATTTCAGCTCATTACAATACAGACCCGCCTATTTTTTCATATCCATTGCTTAGGCAGTTTCTCAGGGGGGCCAAAAACATAAGACCTCCAAGGAGAGCACCAATACCTGCATAGGACCTTAATTTTGTCTTGGAAAAACTCACACTGCCTCCTTTTGAGCCAGCCAGTACAGCTGAGATAAAATTCTTATCATGGAAAACAGCTCTGCTCCTAGCAATAACTTCAGAAAGAAGAGTATCAGAGCTACAGGCTTTAATGGCTGTGGAACCCTTCATTATCTTCCATCCGGGCAGGGTTTCTCTAAGGACAAACCCAACATTTATGCCTAAGGTAGTGTCCAGTGTGGCTCTTTTTACCCAAACCCGCAGAATAAAGGGGAGAGACTTCTTCATTCTTTGGACATACACAGACAGTTACACTTCTACTTGGACAAAACTAAAGCTTTCAGAAAGACTGAACAACTTTTAGTGGCATATGCTGCAGGATCACAAGGAAAGGCTGTCTCAAAGCAGACTATTTCAAAATAGATAGGACACTGCATTCGTTTCTGCTATTCACAACATGGTAAATCAATGCCTAAAGGCATTAGACCACATTATACCAGGGCAGCAGCCACCTCAGCAGCCTTCCTCAGAGGAGTACCAACCAAGGATATTTTGGAGGCTGCAACTTGGACTTCAGTGCACACTTTTACTAAGCACTACCACTTGCCTCTTTACTCTAAATCCAGAGCAGGCTTTGCCACTGCAGTCTTGCAGGGCCTTATAGCCACTCCTAATTCTATTTAGACCCAGCCACCCAACCTCAGCTTTGGGATTCAACCCAAGTGTAATGACTGCAACAGTGAAACACGATGAACATAGTACAGTTGTGTACCTACCATAAATGTAGATGTTCGAGTGTATTCACTGTTGCAGTCCAGGTTACCCTCCCACCGTCCCCCTTTTCTTTGCTGGGACTTATCTGTACTGCTCTATCCTATACAACCTATGTGGTGTATTTGCTTGTAGATGAAGGTATTGTTTATTTTAGTGCATGCTTTTATTAGCAATGTTTTTTTTAGCCTACCCTTTTGGGGGCAGCTGACATCTGGGGCAAGAAAAACTGAAGAAAATGGCGTTGGCTGCATCTTTTATACCCCTGACGCACTGACGTCAGGGAAGAGGTGACAGCAACCAATGCCGGACCAAGACTTTGGAATTCAGGCCGACTGCGGGTAGCCTGCCAGTAGGATAACCCAAGTGTAATGACTGCAACAGTGAATACACTCGAACATCTACATTTATGGTAGGTACACAACTGTACTTTTTAACTTCTGTTCGTCAAATACCATTGATCTGTGGGGTCCCCAAGTGTCATTGTGGTTTCACCTTTCTAGCTAGCTTTGAGTGTCCTTACATAAAATTAAGGGGCAGATATTCATCGTTGTGCTCATGATACCCCACTGTCTCTTTCCTTTGCACTCGTGCATTTATTGATCATCTTCACTGTTACTGCAGCCTGTTTTAAATCCAGGAATGCATTATGTGGAGTTATTTAAGTGTAACCTAGTCAAGACATAATGCTGGGTATAGAACAAAGTAGCAGGTTGTAGTTATTGGCATTTGGCTGGTTTGGAATAGGGAGGCTACCACATGAATGTATTTTCTGCAGTGAAGTCTTGGTGTTTTCCTATATAAGGATGTAGTTGTAAAAAGTACAGGCTCTGTGGTGTTATGTTTCATGTTAAGAGTAGCTCCATGATTGAGTATTTGATTGCTTGGGAAGCTGTTTCAGTTGTTTCAAAATCAAACTGAAGCACTTATTCCAAACTGCAGCGTTTGTTAATTAACTGCTTTTGTCTCTGCCAATGCCAGGTGTGTTTGGCCTTCTTGTACTTCAGAATTACAACGGTGGCCTTTTCATGCGGGGAACCTGGGAGTTTCATTTTGTCTCAGCATGTGAGGTTAGATTATTTTATTAGTTAAATGGGCCTTCAACCATATATTACTGGACACACATTCAGCTGTTGTAGCATTTTTTTTTTAATTTCATATTCTGAGAGTGAGCTTAAAGATGCATGGTAAGCTGTCTTTTGCATGTGTCAGGACTACTTTTTGTTGTTGTCTCCCTTCCTAAGTGAAACAAAGTACCTCTGTTGGGTTTTCATGATGGGTTTGACTTTATATAAATGTGCAGGCATCTAACAAAGTATGATAAATGTTATTTTAGTACTCCTGTTGGTTATTTCTATTCGTATGATTCAGTGATCTGACTTGGAAGGGTCTATATCATATGAGCAAATTGCACAAATTGCAAATGCTCATAGTATCGAACGTACCGGACCTCAAAGTGCTTTTTCTGAGATTGCGGTACAGTAAAGAATGGGATATTTGCTCTTTCCTCACTGTAGTGCGATCTTGGAGATGGAATATATATTTAGCAGGGGGGATGTGGGGGTGCCCAGTCCCCCACAATAAGAAGTTTGAGGTCCGGTAAGTTTGATGATATGAGCATTCGCAATTTCTGCGATTATGATATAGACTCGACTTGGAATACCTTGTTTTTAATGAGTAATTGGTGGGATTTTGTGTACCTCCTTGTTTTTTTGACGTATGTGATATGTAGAGGTATGTGTCATGACATCATGAGTTGGGCTGCAGGTACTTCCTTAGCATGTGGAAGCCCTTCTACGTGGCATACCTCATCATAAAAGGGTTCTCATCCAGGAAAAAAAGAGGTCATTGTTCCCCTCTACTCGTCACTCATTAGACCCATTATAGAGTACAACACCCCTTTTGGAATGTACCTCACAAGACATCTGCAGCAGCTGGAAAGGCCACAGAAGTACCTCACAAAGAGGATTACTGGCCTCAAACAGATACCCTACACTGACCGCCTCAAAAACCTCCAGCTTTACTCCATAGCATATCGCCTACTCCGAGGAGATCTCTGCCTAACATATAAAGCTATGTCAAAACCAGTGCTGTTGGACATGCTACACCTAAAGAAATCCCAATCCCTCCGAGCTACACGCTGTAGGGACCTAAACCTTGTCACCACAATAAACAGGACACGCTGGAGGGACAGATTCCTGTCCCAGAGACTTCCTATACTCTGGAACAAGCTATCCATCTATGTCAAGCAAAGTTCTTCATTAGCACTCTTCAAGAAAAATCTTGATGAGTGGATGGGAAATAGGAAATACAACCCGGGGATCACTTCTGTGTCTCTGCTCGACAGTGGCACAGGAAAATAATTTTCTTGGGTGGCGTAAGCCATGGAACCTTGCTGGCTAGGCTTATGTAGGCCCTTGGGCCGATAGCCTAGTACCTACCTATGAACCTGTGTGTATGTGTGTGCCCATTTTTTTTCTTGTTGTGAACACAGTTTGGATCAGTCACAGTATGCATTGTAAGAAAGTCCCCAAATGTGATGTTTAAAACTTCATTTTTTCAGCTGTTCCAATGGAGCAGAGACAAAGTATCCATTCAGGAATGAACACAAGGAGGTAGAGGGGTTTACCAGGAGGGATGGAGAATGAAGTTGGTTGTTGACCAGCTGTCCTGTATTAGGGGTGTGATTGTTAGGTATCTCTGTCTCTGAGAATTGTTTTGCAGACCAGGAATCCTGCAGTCCAGCTGTTTGTAAGGGGACATGACATGATGTCTTCTACAAAATAAGTGGGTGGGTGTGTGTGCCATGGGGCCGAGTTCATCACAAGCTGCTGTCCGTGTTAGTGGACCTGATCATCCACCACAGAAAGATAACATGGATGACAAGGTGAGGTCATAGTTCAGATATGGTCTGTAGAATGTGCAGGAGCAGAGGATGTCCATGTGAAATGAATTAGCAGGCCTCAACTGTTGTCTTTTTCCAAGGCTTTGTGTATGTAGGAGAATTAGTAAGGGATTTTAACAGGACCACAGATGTTTAAAAGTAACTGTTAACTGCAGTGTATCACAGCTCTGAGATCTGCACTGTGTACATTTTGAGAGCACAGGGCACCTTGTGATCATTTGTGTCAGCTCTGCATATGGCATCTAATGCTATGTGCTGTAGGTAAGCATAAAAAGCAGCTTTACCAAGCAGAACTTCAGGACAGCTGATAATTTCTGCACTAAAAGAACAGTCAAACGTAGGGGTTCATCAACAGCGTATGTGTCTGGCTGTGAAAGGTGTCAGAAATACTTGTGCACGTAACATAAGAATGTGAAACAAATGCTGAGAGGTACTGAAGTAGTTTAGGGGCCGAAACACTCTGAAAATACAAAACTGTCAGTAGCAACACATATGCTTTAAAGAAGGATGCTAGTAAGGATTATAACTGACTTCTAGGGTGTTGCAGTTTCAGACAGAGGAACGTGCTTGCATAATCAGGGTATAAGGAGGTGATTTATTCCTTAAGCCCTATGCACTTCACACTGAGCCAAAGAGGGTGACTTAAATTTAATGTAGTAAAGTGTGTAAGTAGCAGAATGAGTGAAAGAAAATCTTGAACATAACTAAACATGGGAAAATGTTATCCATGGTTTAATTAGAATATGTTGCCTAAGCCAGTGCAAACAGAGTCATTTAATCTTTATAAAGCTTGATGTAGTCCCCTGCATACTGTTAGCTTCAGTTTTCACATATAAACATTTTCAAGTAAATCTTTTAAATATTAAGCACATTTTAGATGGCATTTTTCAAGACTGAGCATATTTTAAATAAAATGATGGTTTTCTCTTCCAGTTTGTGTGTGTGTGTGTGTGTTTGTGTGTGTGTGTGTGTGTGTGTGTGTGTGTGTGTGTGTGTGTGTGTGTGTGTGTGTGTGTGTGTGTGTGTGTGTGTGTGTGTTTGGAAATTGTTTCCCAGGATGTCTCTATCATATAGTCTGAGCAGGAAATGCTTTTACAGTGCAGTTTGAAGGAGATCAGCTGAAATATATGTATTGCACAGCAAAGAAGAAAACACTTGCCTGATTACATGTAACTAGAGTATATGACATTTATATTAAGAAAAAAAGAAACATTTATACATTTGTATGTGTTAGTCACTCTTACTAATGCTTTCCTGGGAGCTTGAAATGAGAAATTGATTAGTTAGTGTAACAACTGCATGGTTGCAGACAGTCGTGCTCACGATGCCTACTCCATGCTGATTAGCAGGATTGTTATTCTGAACAGCAAGACTGTAGGTTAATTGAGGTAATGTGGTAGTGAAGCATCACATCTTGACGCATGTTTGCAGTAGGTATCACGGAGCAGGTAACTAGCATGTATTCATTAAAAAAAAGGAAAGCCTGCATCCCAATGAAGTAAATATGCTGTCCATTTTGGGACCCATCAGTGCTTGCTGTTAACCTCAGTTGAAGGAATATACTGACTTTAAATCAGCATAGTTAGTTTATTGTGCTTTTGGTAACCAAGAACTTTCTAGACTTCTGTGGTAAAATGCATTATATGGGGAAGAGGAGTTACATTTTTTGCATTAAGTCATGAAATCTGTAGGAAAAAAGGGAGCCTGTACAACTGATTGCCAAGAATGCTGGGTTATATTACATGCACTGCGCAGTCGCACCTTACTGCTTCCAGTCTGTCAAAGAAGTGAAGAGTGAAGCAACAACATTTAATTATTTTATACTAGTCAGCCTTAGAACTTTAGTGTACTTCTAACTGCAACAATCAGTTCACATAAAACACTCTGTTTTTTCTTAACAGTGCTAAAGTTTATTTTCTTTCTTTTTTTAATGAGGACTAGGTGGGGGTTAAGTGTGGCAGTACCCCACCTTGCAAACATCAATATGGAAAAATACATTTTAGAGACATAACTGACCAAGGATGTATTTTCATCTGGACATATATGGTATTTTTAGTTCAACTGTGATATAACAAAGGTAAACCGATTGAGTCTAAACTGCATGACAGTGTCATCTCAAAAGACTAATTTGCTCATAACTAAGGAGAACTGAGCATGCTACCCCTAAAAGTAACAATTTTTTTTCCTGCAGGTAAGCCTCTCACTGCAACCCACACCTCCTTTCTTATTTATAGGGGAAGGCAAATTCCCTGATTCCCACTGTACCATAATCTCATACACAATAAAGCCAGTATGTGCAATTATCACGCATACCATTTTTTTCTGATCAAAACAGACATCCAACCAAAGATAAGGTCTGTGTGTATACAAATATATATATATATATATATATATATATATATATATATATATATATATATGTCTATATAAATAGATATAGATATATAGAGATATCTATATGTAGTAAGTATATGAACTCCAAGACTGCACATAGAGAAAAAGGAAATGTACTTTAAAGCTACCCTTTTTGTTTTTTACTTTTTCTCTTATTCAACAACAAAAAAAAAAATACAACCAGAGCAGAAAGTACACAGACAAAAAAAGTACAAGCAATGATGCTGACGCATGAAGGAAACTGATATTTCTACATGTATCATAGACAACATGCTCAGTTCGTACTGACAAACATTCTTAATGCTATTCTGGAATGTCTGATGTTTCACAGCAAGACTCGTTCTGCAAGGTCTCACGGAGCTCCGAAAATTACTTCTAGTTAAGTAAAATGAAATAATTTGTTATGAAAAAAGGCCTGTATTGGAAAAAGGATATATTTTGTAATGCATGTAGTTGAAACCGATTTGACAATTAATTACAAGATGTTTTCCTAGATGTTCTGGGATAAGGGGTCTTGCGGGGAAGATTCACAAGTTCACTGGTGAGAAGCAACAGAGAATAATCTGATTTTGTTAGTTAATTTAGTTAGTTATATTTGGCTAAGAAGCACATTGTAACTTTATCTATTTGTTATATTTTTGTTTAACTTGTGGATGGATGGATGGATGGATGGATGGATGGATGGATGGATGGATGGATGGATGGAAATCCAGCTGAACAAAAGGTCTTTTCCTGTAGTCCCATAGGGAAAAGACTTGCTTGCTATTCTTGTAGTCTTACTCATAGTATTCAGTATATGTGCTGTTAATGATAATCACTATTAGTTGTGAGTTTGATTCTACCTTTCTCCATTTGCCCACTGGTAATGCTGACCAGAACTGCTTAATCAGACTACTTCAAGTCTGACCATGAAAAATGCATTTGTTTCTAGAAGTAATGCATTGTAAACAAATAAAATAATAAAGCTTACTTGTTACAGAAGGTCTTGAGTAATCTAAAGGATTACACAGTGTCAGTCAGTTTGTATTTGATGCATTTTATTAAGCAAATAAATGGTTGAACAACCGTTTTTTTGTTTATAGTCGTAGAAACCTATACATTGTATAAGCAGCATTTTGCAGCATACCCTTTGGCTTCTATCCTACACTTTGTCAGCAAGAAAGGCTAATGGGGTCAGATCACATTTCATTGAGTTTGTTGGCTGGTGGGGCGGAATGCCTTGGAGGGGTCTGAGAAAAATACCGCTGTGTGCTCTCCATTTTCAGTCCACACAGAACTGTTCTGAAGACCTTTTCTATGGCTGTATTATTGCCTTAGCAAGGTTTGAATCCATGTTGTGGACACAAGAGCAAATTAAATTGAAATTGTATGATAGTTGTGTTAATCTTTCTACAGCATCATGGCTGGTGGGCTAATTGTAAAGTAAGCTTTTGTTACGAGATCTGTATGCAATTCATTCTGCCTTTCAAAATGCCTGTTACATGGAGGTGAGAAATACTGCAGTGCTGTGGAGAATGGTTACTTACTCCTTTGATAGTTTGATGAACTCTGAGGGACAACAGTTTGATTAGATTTAACTTCAGTGTGGAAATGTAACAATCTATTGCTATTTGGCTTTTGCATTGCTTCAAATTGTGCAGGAACTGAATTTGTGAAGCTGCAAAAGTGTAGTGTTTCTTGAAGAAAACATTCATTTAAAAATTGAAAGCGTATTCACTTTCTGAAGCAAGTGTAAACAAACACATCAAGTTGATTATAACCTTTTTACCATCTACAATGCCATGTTATATAGTTTTCAATTCAGAAAGTGTGCTGTTGTTACATTTTGTTTTATTGAAAAGAACAGCCTCCTGAAATTTTTCTTGGAGCTGAATACTTAAGTCATGACATCATGAAAGACAGTACCCACTTCTCTCAAGCTAGGTTTGTGCATAAGCTGCTGTATTTCCATGCTAACTGCAACAACAGGAGAGTCTTACTTCCCAGAAATAAAGTTGTAAACAAGATCTTAATTGTGGAACACCATGCCCTGAAAAATTAAAATATGTGGTAATGTAGTAACAAAACCGAAATGTGAGTTAGAATTTGCTCTCTTAAAAAAAGTTATTTTTGCTTACCCAGAGCACTATGGAGTTGTACATAAACCATTGCTCAGCATCTATTTTCACATCATTTTATGAGTTTAGTTATAGAAAAAAAGTTGATAGTGACACTTAAAACTAAAAAACAAAAGCACACTGTAATCTCCATTTTTGTGAATCACTTTCATCATTCTGTAACACTACTACAGCTAGAGATAAAATAAATTGTAAATCCAAGATGCTTCAGAAAGTGACTATAGCTTTATTTATTTGTTCTGTTTTATTTTACTTTTGTTTACTGGGATAGTCTGACTGGGTGGGAGCCTATTTTCAGTGGAGGCCCGGGAAGAAAACCTCTAGACAAAAATTACAGAAAATTAAAGAAAAAGGAATTTCAATTTTAAAAAATAGTATTAACAATTTCTGTGAATTTAAAGGATGAGCACAAATATAACATGATGTAGGATACACACAATAATTAAATTACAATATTAATGTTAACAATTTAGGGATGCCGCAGTGGTGCAGTGGTTAGCATTGCCACCTTACATCAAGAGGTTCACTGGTTCGATTCTCGGCTGGGGTGCCTTCTGTGCAGAGTCTGCATGTCCTCCCTGTGGTCGCGTGGTTTTCCTCCGGGTGCTCCAGTTTCCTCCCACATCCCAAAGACATGCTATAGGTGGATTGGACACTCTAAATTGGCCTTAGGTATGAGTGCGTGCATGTATGTGCCTTCTGTGGGTGCCGGGCTGGCAACTAGACACTGTAAAACTCCACTACCAATCATGAGCGGACAGGTGATCCACTTTGGTAACCCCTAACCAGGAAAAGCGACAGAAGAAGAAGATTAATATTAACAATTTTAATGTTAACAATTTCTAGCAAATTTTAAAGGATAGACACAAATATGTTAAATCCAAACAGAATCCATGGAAAGGAGAATCAGCCAACAAAAAATAGTAATGAATAAAAACGAAGACTTTTATTTAACCACAAATCCAAGTAAATCAAGCACTTTCGCCGGGTTAATACCAGGCTTTGTCAAGATAAAAAGAGAACAGTGTAACATGGATTTAAATATAACACTTGTAGTCACATGATACCTTGATTAGTTAATCTAATAAGCAGTTAAAAAGACATCATTTAAAAATATTTATAAACGTTTGAAAAAATTTTTAAAAATACATATTAAAGGTTCCTTATTGAATAAGAACCTTACATAATGTATAAAAAATTAAATAAACTTGTAAATATTAAAATTAACTTAAATATACATTCCATCCAGGAATTTTAGGTTTGACTCGGATGGTTATTACAATTGTGGGACTAAGGGCATTGTATATTTAGGATTATGTACCCAATGTCCCAGTTTTTATATTGGGAAGACGGAGAGACCCCTAAGAAAAAGAATCTATGAGCATGTATATGACATCTCCAAAAGAAGGAAACCAATGCCTTTTACAAGCATCTTACTGCTTGTCCCAACATGCAGCTTAAATTTGTTGTACTTGAACAGGTGACACAATATGCCGGGGGGGGGAGGGGGACTTGGAGACACGTCTTGAGTATAGGGAGCTCCTATGGCAACTTAGATTGAATGCTGCAAGGCCCCCTGGCTTGAATGAGAACATCAACATCACTAGTGTGCTCAGGCTTAGGAAGGCTAGGTTATAACCAAAAATAAATGATAGGTTTAAAATAACTTCAGCAGGTGTCATAAGCATATATTTATCTTATTATATTTATTCTATTATAAATATTTAAGTTAATTTTAATATTTACAAGTTTATTTAATTTTTTATACATTATGTAAGGTTCTTATTCTATAAGGAACCTTTAATATGTATTTTTAAAAAATTTTTTAAATGTTTATAAATATTTTTAAATGATGTCTTTTTAACTGCTTATTAGATTAACTAATCAAGGTATCATCTGACTACAAGTGTTATATTTAAATCCATGTTACACTGTTCTCTTTTTATCTTGACAAAGCCTGGTATTAACCAGGCGAAAGCGCTTGGTTTACTTGGATTTGTGGTTAAATAAAAGTCTTCGTTTTTATTCATTACTATTTTTTGTTGGCTGATTCTCCTTTCCGTGGATTCTGTTTGGATTTAACAAGTTTTTTTGATTTTTATACTCATGGACACGAATATAACAGAGCATAAAATAACAGTTTCTAGCAAAGTTTAAAGGATAGACACAAATATAACAGGACGTAATAATGTACACAGCAATTTGAAAAGAAACCCATACGTATCCAAGGTGATAAAGTACAACAAGTAGAGGTAAAAAAAAGTAATGTCTTTCGGCTTTTCCCGGTTAGGGGTCGCCACAGCAGAACTCTGGTCCACTAATGATTGGCAGTAGATTTTTACGGTAACAATTTAAAATATGTATTATGAGCATTTCTAGTTCTCTTTTCTTTTGTTTCCTGGTGGCAGTTGTTTCATTTAAGCGTTTCAGTCTTTTTCCAGTTTAAAAGGGGTATATGAGTATTTTTCAATATGAAGTAACTGCTCTATACACATAAAATATCAGATTAATTCCTGAATACGAGTAGCAGCATTGTTAACATGAAGCAAAAAATACAATTTTGCAGAGCGAGAATGAAATCTGTTTATTAAAGAAGAAAATACTACATTCATGAAAAGCTCTTAAGAAGCTGATGCATAGCAAATCTCGTAGAAATGTTCATGAAGTAGCAAATTTGTAAATCTAGATTCTGTAACAAAATGTATTGTCATGATTGCAGGTTTCCTTATTTTACCTGTAGTAGGTCTTTGTACTGCCTTTACGGCACTACTTTACAAATACAGGTAGCAGAACTGTTTACACTTGGCACAGAAGACTTATCAGAATGAGAACAAAATCTCCATTTGGTGAGAAAAAATGTTTTTTTTTTTGGTCTATACTTGAGATAAGACTGTCATTTGTCATGTTTGTGCAGAGTTGTGAAGAATTAACAATAGCATTATTAAGGTTTTGGAGAAAATATTGCAAATTAACAAAGGTTAAGAGCCTATAATCTGCGGTGGTGGTGCTGCGGTAGCGTTGTCGCCTCACAGTAAGACGCTGTCCAGTTCGACTCTCAGTTAGAGCATCTTCTGCGTGGAGACATGCGTGAATGGGCGTACCTTCTTTGAAGGTTGTGCGTCAGGGCTGGCAACTAGGGACGTAAAAATCAACTGCCAGTCATTAGCGGACCGGAGTTCCACTGTGGCGATCCCTAACCGGGAAAAGCCGAAAGTCACAACAACAAAGTTTAAGAGCCTGCAGTCACCAAGCTTAATGCATTATCCTAACTGAGGCTGTAGTCAGTATTTTGAAACCACATATTGAGTATATTCCTCTGGTAATCCAGCATAACAATTTTGGTGGCCATAAGGTTATATTTGTAATACAGTAAAGTCTCACTTAACCGGCACCCATGGGGATTGGTAAATGCCGGTTAAGTATATGTTCCGTTTACTTGAGATATGCTTTGCAATTTTTGATTGGCTTATGTACTGGCATATGAGCCAATCAAAATCTCAAAGCGGAGCCACTTCTACTCAGTCCTAAATGCGGGCTGGTCTACATTCAGTAGAAGTGGCTTTGCTTTGCGATTTTTGATTGGCTCATATGCCGGCATACAAGCCAGTCACATACCGGTTGCTTAAGAGTGCTGGTTGCTTGAGTCCCTGATAATGGGAACTTCACTGTAAATGACCTTGTACTGTGAAAGTGAAATTACATTCTGATCAGATCTGAACAAACTACAGTGGTAATGCCCCAGTGCATGGTGTTGAGTTGAAAGTTTGCAGATGAATGTCAGAAATGGTTGTGTTCTGTTTCTTTGTTGAATTGTGGAATTTCATTGTGTTGTACTGTGCTCAGAAGTCCCATTGTAGTGTACTGTGTGCATTAATCGCAGTTCACGGTTGGCTGTAAGGAATGAGCACATGCTTTAGTCCCGAAAAGTACATCCTGCTGCATTAGGTGGGGTAAGTGTAGATGAATAGTGGGGCTGCTGGGAAAGAGTTAGGTGAGGGTTAGACAACATCAGGCCATTTTCTTTATTGCAACATAAAAAGTGATACTTCAATGACTTGCACATCAATTACTGTCCTAAGATGTGGTACTTCACCCTGGCTGTTGTGTACATCAGAGTTACTCTGTAAGGCTGGGGAAATGACAGATGATCATTTTGTAGTTGTTAAGTATTGTAATCCTTTTGCATTGTGTCTTTACATTTTTTATGTACATAAAATGTTACATTAGGGATTCCATTCCCTGTCATCAGACTGCTGTGGCACATTGTTCTGTGGAGTATGCCTTGTATTAGCAAGCACCATTCCCTTCATATTCATTATCATTGAGACAAGCCAGAAGAACGTCTGTGGAGTATGCCTTGCATTAGCAAGCACCATTCCCTTCATATTCATTATCATTGAGACAAGCCAGGAGAACGTCTGTGGAGTATGCCTTGCATTAGCAAGCACCATTCCCTTCATATTCATTATCATTGAGACAAGCCAGGAGAACGTTACACAGAGGGTATGTTCATTCACTTCATCTTCCTGGGAGATTGCTGTATTTTTTTGACATTTGAAATTCCTCCTTTGAATACAGGCATGAAAGCAGTTTAGTATGATTTACTGTACATCAACAAGAAGAGAACAGTTTTACTGGTGTGTCTGTGTGTGTGCGTACCTAGGCTGCACAGCCGATAAACTGCTTTACTGGGTGATGAACAACATTTTGGTTTTAAGTTGACTAAGACTTGTACCTACTTTTCTACATGTAATTTCTGCTGTAGCAAACAACAGCAACAGTTATCCCACTCCACAAAGGGGGAGCCACCACTGATCCTGGGAACTATCGCCCTGTTAGCCTGACGAGCCTGGTCTGCAAGGCCATGGAACGTATCATCATGGAATTCATAAACAAAGACATTGGTAACCTCCAAACTCTGGACCCCACCCAGTTCGGGTTTGTGAAAGGCAGATCATGCCTCCTGAACCTGGTCGACTTCTTTGAGGCAGTCACCAAAGCCATAGACAGGGCTTTCGACACCATCCCCCATTCTGGAATTATAGCTAAACTCACTAAACTAGGTATAAATCCCTATGTCACAAGATGGGTTGCCAACTGGCTCCCTGACAGAACTCACACTGTAAAAGTTGCAGACTCCAAATCTGACTTCAAACCAGTGGCAAGTGGAGTACCACAGGGATCAGTCCTGGGATCTCTCCTGTTTGGTATCTACTCTGAAGTACAGGCTAACACAGAAGGCCTCTGGCTAACGAAGTTCGCAGATGACTGCAAACTAGGAGCTATAGTCGAGTCCCCAAATGATGTGGACATCCTACAGAAGGACCTCACTGAGACAGATGCTTGGTGTCAGAGCCATGGCCTCAAGCTTAATGCCAAAAAGTGCATTGTTATCCCCTTTGGTAAAAACTCTGTACCCATGAACTGCCACATAGGCAGCAGTCTTCATAACACCAAAAGTGTGATAAGAGACCTTGGGACCCAGGTGGACAGTAGTCTCTCCTTTGATAAACACATTGCCACAGTAGTCAGGAAATCCTTCTACATGGCACACCTCATCACAAAAGGGTTCTCATCCAGGAAAAAAGAGGTCATTGTTCCCCTCTACTCGACACTCATTAGACCCATTTTAGAGTACAACGCCCCTTTTGGAATGTACCTCACAAGACATCTGCAGCAGCTGGGAAGGCCACAGAAGTACCTCACAAAGAGGATTACTGGCCTCAAACAGTTGCCCTACACTGATCGACTCAAAATACTCCAGCTTTACTCTGTAGCATATCGCCTACTCCAAGGTGATCTCTGCCTAACATATAAAGCTATGTCAAACCCAGAGCTGTTGAACATGCTACACCTAAAGAAATCCCAATCCCTCCGAGCTACACACTCTACGGACCTAAACCTTGTCACCACAATAAACAGGACTTGCAAGAGAGATAGATTCCTGTCCCAGAGACTTCCCATACTCTGGAACAAGCTACCCATCTCTGTCAAGCAAAGTTCCTTATTAACACTCTTCAAGAAAAATCTTGATGAGTGGATGGGAAATAGGAAATACACCCCGGGGGATCACTTATGTGGCTCTGCTCGACAGGGGCACAGGAATTTAACTTTCTTGGGCTGGCATAAGCCAGGGAACTTCGTTGGCTAGGCTTACTTAGGCCCTTGGGCCGATAGCCTAGTACCTACCTATGAACCTATGTAGGATTGCTGTTTTCTGTCTAATTAACTCATTCTCTCCGGTACAGCTCTTTTAAGTGAGTGCCTTTAACTCCCAGTGGGCGTGGCTTAAGCCTTTAAAAAATGAAGTTATCACCTTGCAGTTCTAGAAAATACTCATTGAGAGAGGTCAAATATCAATACAGTTGTTTGCCATCGCATATGCTTCAAGACAAAATATCCTGGTACCTTGTATGTAACATGGTTTTGGAATTATTGATGCAAATATGAACAATCAATATTTGGCGCCTAGAGGAGCAGTAGGAGTTAACTGCAGAAGACACGTGGAGGAGCACTCGGCTGTAATGAGTTGCAACATTCAGCTCCTCTGAATGTTGTCTAACTCCATCATGCCTTGTGTATAGATATTCAGATTCAGGTTTATTTAATTGTGAAGTGTTGCCATGTCTCAAATAAATAAATAATATGTACATGAATGAGCAATAACGACAAGATAACAAGAGTAATAAAAGTGAGAATTAGACATAGTAACGCAGTGTACAATAAGGCTAATAAAATGTATATAATAAATGTAAGAATTAGACATAGTAACGCAATGTACAGTGAGGCTAATGCAATGTATAACAAATCTAAGAATACTAGCTTAATACATATAGACTATTAGGAGTCTGCAGAAAAACATTGAGCACTGCATACTGCCTCTGTGAGACTGGAAATAAGCTCCAAAAGTGAGGCAAAGGATGCTTTCCTAATACCTTTAACTGCATTCGTGGAACCACTGACAGCTCTAGGCTGGCTGAGTATAGAGAGGGAGTCAGACATTATTCCTGACCTGTTTAATCGTTTATCTACTTAATGTTTTCACTATTGCATTGTTACAGCTGTATAACCTCTGACAATTTGACTTCATGGTCTTAAACTAAGAAATATATCAAAAATACAAAGAATGAAGCAAGGCTTATTAATTATTTTGATAAGTAGTGGAACCATTTGGAAATTATTTACTGTTTCTGTCCACATAACGTCCTAACAAGTGATCTGACATACTAAACTTTACATTTGTAGTCTGTGTGCTTGTGCCTGTGTTATATTTCAGTATCTCATACGTGTTGATTTCTTGTTACATAAATGCATGGCTTTCAGTAGGTAATTACAGAGTCCCATGGTGTAAACTCTCACATTCGTAAACACCACGTGGAAATACAGTTTGCCTCACTAGTACCTTTCCATAGCACAGAACTTAGTGAATTCAGATTTACACTTTGACAGGCTAGCATTAACCTCTACCCTGGAATTTGGATATCATCTGCAGCAAACCTATTATCACAAGAAATCTGACAAAGCCTAAAATAAAGGGACAAAGGCCCAGAAATAGGGACAGATTTTAAATGTTGTTCTTATTAACTCAGAAAGTTGCTAGAGTAGCAGAATTTGTGTTAGCATGCATTTTCTGAAGGACGGAAAACTGTGAAACTCAAATGTATGTCATTAATTACTAACTTCAGTCCTCAATGACTTGCCAGAAAACCACACATTTTTTGAGGAACAGACCAAAAATATGAGGCAAAAATTAGGACATTCTATGAAAATCTGGGCAGTTGAGAGGTGTGATCTACAGCCCTCGCCAGAAATGGATTCACTTCTGCTAAGGTGTTTAAGGGTAGGGATTGGTAATGGTAAACCGTGTGTACTGTTTTAAGTTTGACCTAATTTGTATAGTTACTACTTAAGGCTACATTTATGAGAATAAAGGCATTTTCTTTCAATAAGGTTTTTTTTGTGTACTCAAGACCAGCAACCTTATCTTTGTTTGCATACTTGAGCCAACTTGTTGTTGTTTAGGTGGACAGTGTAATGTTAACTCTACCACCCATGTTTTATTTATGGTATGAAGGATCCATGTTAGGCTATGTCTTTTATATCCATGTGTGTGTGCTGCACCAAGCTCTGTGGTTTTATTTTTTATTAAGTTTAAGTTTCCTTTACAGCACATTAATCAGAGTACAGACAGCAAAGAGAGAAAGAGAGGCGCCAATGGTAATAGCGATTAATTGGCTTGGTTTCATTATTACTGTGCAAAGCACTGTGCCAGGGGAACGTTGCAGTTCAGTCTCACAGTGTAGAAGGAAAAGAAAGAGAAAAAAGAATTCTGGAATCATGCTAAGATAGCATGGTGCTCTATTTAAACAGATGTCACAATTCTGTCAGCGGCTGACGACTGAATTTTTCTGATTCTGTTTAGTTCCTTGGATTCTTTTTGTTAATATTAAAGATGTTTGTAAAGGCTGTCATGTCCTTGGAGTTTGCTGTCAGACTTCTCAGTCATTGTCAACATGTTTTCATAAGCTTAAAAAAATATCCACCATCCACACAGAAGCCTTGGGGGATGAAATGTATTCTAGGTCTGTGCACAATGGATAGAGCACTGTTTCAGTACGTCTGCCTATCTGTAGAAATTACAATTTCTTCAGGAAGTATATGTGTCCATTCATTTAAGTGGTGAGAAATGTAGGGCATAGAAAAAAATGAGATAAGCCTTAAATCAGCACTAGAGAGAAGGAAACTTTGCAGTTTTTTTTTTTTTTTGTTAATGACACACGTGAACAAGCTGAAACATGGTATTGTCTTTGATTATGACATCATTGTGAACTGTACCTATTGCATCACTAATATATTACTTGTCTCTGTTTTAAGTTAAGAAAAATCAATAGCAAATAGTACAGGTTTATTTATTATTGGGATAATGAAACTAATATTTGTGGCAGGAAATTAGTTAATTCTGTTGGGAGAAATTAGTTTTATATTCTTAAAAAAGATCAAACTGGAGATCAGAGATGGTGAACTTCTGAAGGGATGTACAGAAACAACATTAATTTAGAACAAGTAACTTGTAGATACACGTAAACGTACTTCCAGAGTGCTATGATTTAGGTATAGCTCTATGATTTTGGCTCTCAAATTTTGCCTTGGTCCTCCTAGAGTTACTGATTTTGTCATGAAGCAAAGTGTGGTTATAGAGGCATACCTTATTAAGTAAATAAAATAAACCTATACAAAGATTCCCTTCACTAGTTAGACAAGATATAGTATAAGCACCTTCTGATGTGAAAAATAAAAAGTTGATCCTCTTTTTGACCTTCTGCTATAATTTGTAAAGGCCAGTACAATGTGTTTTTTAATTCTTTAAAGTTGAGAGCTATGCATGTAAAGTAGGATTGGGTCAGGTGGTTTGTAGAGTAGAGAAAAAGGGAGATCTGCACTGGTGTGAATGGGGCAAGTTAAAAGAGTGTGATATAACAGTTCAAGGAAGATGTTGGAGATTATTACATAAAGTAGAGCTGTTAGTAGAAATAACACAAACACACATGCCTAGGCACATCAATGAGAAAAGAAAGTGTGTGGATATGTACACCTAAGCACACATCACTAAAAGGAACACACAGCAGTGAATATACACATACAGGCTTAGTAGTGAAATAGAATAGAAGTATTTGTTGCAGTCATTTTTTGTAATAAGTAACTGAATTTCATTGTTTAATTAATGCTGTTTATTGACTGGCTGTTTCTTAATTGATCTCTTATTATTTAAGCCCTGTGTTTTGGGATACATAAGTATATTAATGTATTAGAATTCTAGTATAGACTTCGCTGTCCAAAGCTGAAAGGATCATCTTCAGGATAGCACTGATCCTTAGTTATATACATGTATGCACTCCTGTGCCTAATACTGGATCATCTTCTTCTTCCTTCGGCTTTTCTCGGTTAGGGGTCGCCATAGCGGATCACCTGTCCACTCATGATTGGCAGTTGAGTTTTTTACGGTGTCGAGTTGCCAGCCTGGCACCCAACCTTCCACAGAAGGCACACACGTGCATGCACTCACACCTAGGGCCAATTTAGAGTGTCCAATTCACCTACATGCTAATTGCAAAATCTTAACTTGCTTAGATGGTCAGATGCTGTAGGTTTTTGATGGTAGACCTGTTGTGCTAGGAAGTAAAGTGTGGATTGGAATGTGCAGGCAAATAATGTGCTAACTGCAGTTTCCTGCAAATGCAAGTTTGCTTCAGGCACTTGACAGAGGGAGACTGTCCTATCCTTACGAGCGGGGTTTCAAAGCCTTTGAACTAAAGCAGGTTAAAGTAAATGACGTTGAAGGCCACTGTTAAGTAGCAGTCACTCTGGGTGCCCCAGGATTTCTCTGGGGCTATCTGGTTTGGTATAGTACCAAGTGAGCTTGAAACTGTAATACAACATCTAATACACAACCTTCTGATTTAATCACAGTCTAACCAGGTGCATAGCCTCCAGCTGGCAGATTGTTTTGCCCACCAAGAAATGGTACAGAAGTAAATACTTCAGCAGCCCTTGGAGTGGGCTGTAGATTAAGAAGTAAAGTACTACAGACCAAGCATGTTGCACAGAAATGCCTTCAGATGTAAAACTGGTCTAATGTTAGCCAAAGGCACTTTATTGTTTATGATGGCGCTGTATATATAACCGCATTTAACGAAGTAGACTGCAGTATCATGCTGTTCTTTGCATGGCAGAGTATGTTCAAAGATATTGTAGAAGAATAGTGTGTAGATATAATTACTGTAGCATACCGTTTTAGGGCTGCTGCATCTTCTTTTATAACGAGTTGTTCGTATGCAATGTTTGTTCAATATTGAGTGATTTTCAAGGAAGTGAGACAGAGCATCAGAGAGATTTTCTGGTGAGATATTGTTTGCAGGAAATGCTTTGAACTGTGTACTGTAATAGAGGCCCACAGCTAAGAGCATCACAGTTTTGCTAGAGTTATTACCACACTCAGAGCACGTCGTCAGCTGCAGTACCACTCCATCTCAATAAAATCGTCAGTGTGCTTGATGGTGGTACTGTTTAAAGCCCAAGTCTGTGGTTTGATGTAGCAGTATTTCTTAAACCCCCAAGTCTGTGGTTCAGTGTTTCACCGTTCATTATTGTTCTGTATTGTCATGCAGATGTGTACATTATCAAATGTATCCAAAAAGTTCTGAGTGCAAATATCTTAATTTTTATGGTATTTGGTAGAATTAATCATGCATTTTCTCAATGTTGTACTTCTAATTTTTTTCTGCATCTATGAAGTACAACTATTATAGCAGCAAGTAATAGTTTGGAACTAAATTCTAATGTAATCCTCATTATTTGACTTAAAGGACAGAAGTTAAAAGAAATGCAAGCTATAAAGTCTAAGTTTCTTTCATTACATAAAAAATAAGGAATCAGCCAGAAAAGATGTAAAAAATTATCGACTATGACAAAAAATATTAGTGCTTTTGTATGGCTGTTTCATCAGATTATCACTGATTAGAGTGCAAAGCACTGTTCTAAATAAAACCAAGTAAACCACATGATCATGACATCACAATTATACTTATTTCCGTAAAGTTCTATTCTTAAAAAAATATTTTAATTAAACTGAGTCTTTTAACCCCAGAAAACAACTAGACTTAAATTCAGTAGTCCGTCTACATTTGCATTCTATTATTAAAGTTCTTATATCATCACCTCTTATTCCTAGATTAACGAGTTTCAAAGCACGAAAGGTAAATTCATGTTGTAAGCCTGGGCTAGCGGTATGTTGAACTAAAGCATTCCTCATATCCTGCTTTCTTATATCTTAAATATGCTCACTAGCAAGTTCTTTTAAGCATATATTAGTTTTTCTCACATAACAGGCAGAGCATATTTTGCAATTTGTTAGATATACTAGATCTTAAAAAGTACAATCTGCAAAAGACAAGAAGACAATAGTGCTTAAGTATCACATGTTGCACAAAAACTGTGTCTAGATTTATATATTTACAGTGGTTACAACTCTGACATAGATGTCCCTGCATTCTGAGATAGGAAGTTTTTATAACACAGTAATCGTTTTAATTCCTCCTATATCTAAAAGAGAAAGATAGTTTCAGACAACCTAGACAGCTGGCTGACCTAGTTCACAGATGACTGCAAATTGGGAGCTATTATAGATTTCTCCCATGCCGCCAACATCTTACATGACGGTCTAGCACAGACAAATGACTGGTGCCAAAGTCACAGATTAAAACTCAAAGCCAATTAATCAGTATAGTGCCATTTATGAAAACTGCCACCTAGGCTAATTACTCCATTGATAAGACACCTCCCTAAGAGTTGACCTGGTAGTCAGGAATCTGAGAACATATGTTGACAGTAATCTAGCCTTTGACCAATATGTGACCAGGGTAGTAAGAAAATCATACTATGTCACTTAACTCATAAATAAGGGCATGGCTTCCATGTCCAAGGAAGTCATAGTGCCACTTTATTCAGAACCATCATTAAGTATAATGCCCCCTTCAGCATGTACCTGATCAGATGTAAGCAACAGCTGCACTGCCTACAAAGGTTCTCTACCAGAACAATCGAAGTTTATAAATACATTGTCCTCTACAGATCACCTTAAAGTCTTATCTTTATACTAAGTCTCCTATAGGTTACTGAGAGGCAATGCATGTCTGTCATACAAGGCATCCTTGGATTCAGTTCTGATGGACCTTTTGCACATCTGCAAAACCAACTGCATTAGAGCTACTAGAGCCAAGGATTTGAATTTTGCTTGTGACTTAAGACATGCTGGCCAGACATATAAGTGTCTCTGAGAATCCTCGTCCATGTGAAGCAGGGCCCAGCCCTAAAACTATTTAAGCGTAACCTTGACCAATGAATGAGAATTTGGAAATTCACCCTGGATATGGCCCCCATATCTCTGAGAGGTAGAAGCAGACAGTAATGCCCAAACTAACATAACCCTCCCAGATAACCTATAGAAACTTCCTAACTAACATATTCCCCTCCTAGTAAGCGCCCATGATACATAGGGACACAGTTGGGTTGGGTTGCATGACTAGGCTTATAAACGTCATTAACCTAGTATATAGCTATTAACCTGTAAACCTATGAACTAAATTAGCATGGAGTGCCCATAGCAATGCCCATCTTGTGTAAATAAATAAAGTCAGCAAAAGTAAAAATGTTATTTTCAAGGAATAATTCAAACAGAAAACATATTAAACTAATTCTAGAATTTGATGAAGAGCTCAAATTAGTAGCAAAAGAATGTTTTCTGTTAATGCCATAGTTATTGGGAATGACAGCAAGTTATGACTGAACATCAATAGCAACTAAAAGGAAATCAGTAACAACATTTTGGACTGGCCAATTGAAAAGTTTCAGTACAAATTGTTTAGTATTGTATAAAGCATGTTCTATAACATTAAGTAATATTTTTAAATTATATCCACATCTTGTAAGAAATTCATTACTAAGTAAATTGAAACTCCTTGTTTTATTCTTGGTATAGTTGGAAGAACAAGCCTATGTAAACAAACCAAGTGTTATGTTAAAGACCTAGCCAAATGAAATCATCTTTAACATATCGCTTAATTGTGGCTGGCTACCATCAAACTTAACATTAATACAATCATAATAACTTTAAGTTATTCAACTACCTCTTTCAAACCCTACCATTTCTGATGCTATTACTTTACAAGCATGAAATACTTAAAAGAGTAGTTGAAAAATAACCAGCCTAGCTGCTCCACCTTCTTAAGATAAGGCATTTTGAGACATCGCCGTCTTCACTTAATTATTTTCAAAAGAAACAACTGTGTAAGTATATTAAATGCTAATTAGGATTTGCAGGGGTGGACTGGTACCATGTTGGCTAACAATGTGCAGCTTTGTTTTCTTAATCAGTATTTTTTAATCTCTAGTATAGATATACATGATGTTTTACATCATTAAACAGTACATATGAAGAAAAAAAGAGTTAACATTGTAGTGCTGTTTGCCTTCATCTGCAGAGAGCAAAATATTCTAGCAGAGGCAGCAACTTGTACTAGAAACTAGAATAAAACAACAGAGCACCAAATTTTCCCAGTAGTTCATCTGAAAATGTTGTGCTTGGAGTAAATAGAGCCCAGTAGTATAACTTTTGCCCACACTCATGTGTTTGCATGCATGGGCGAGTACGTGTGTGTGTGTGTATTCCCATGTCTGTGTGTAAATTTGAGTGTATGTGGACACATGGATGTGTGGCTGCTTCAGTTTTTCAAGCTAGAAGAAGAGCTACATTTCCACTTGATGGCTTCTGTAATGAAGCTGCCTTTGAAGACTTTGTATTAAGTCAGGGAGACTGACACTGTGATCATGCAATTGATGAGAGCCTTATGTATTTCGACAGCTCACAAAAGAGGCTTATTCTGACAAACTGTGCCACGCAACTAAAGGAAAATGAAGTAGAATTCAGTCTTGAGGAATCCAGGTGTATGCATATTTTGAATTTGCTTTTAATTAGGACAAAATGATTTTATAAGAGAAACAAGCAATTTCTAGTTTGGAAATCTGGAAGTAGAGTTCATGCCATTAACTGGTGTAAGAATCTAATTGTGACAAACTTAAAATATGAAGCTCCTATCTATAATTGTATATACAAAGTTTCCTCACCTTGTTTGTAACAACTTCTTGAAAATAAAGTTCTAATGTTTACTTATCCATTTTCTAAACTTTTTCCCAGTGGTCGCTTCTTTCTGAAACCTAGGAAGTTCACTCAATCTGTAGTGACTGCATTAATTTTTTTTTCTGTATCATTTATCTCATTATTAACTTGAAATGTATTTATTTGTTTATAGATTCATAGGACAATACTAGGCTATTGCCCCGGGAGCCCTTATAAGCCTAGCCAAGAATTTTGCCCATGTTCCCACAAAGTCAGCACCTGTTTCCCCTGTCCAGCAGGGACACAGGTGGGATCCCAGGGTTGTTTTTTCTGTTTCCCATCCAGTCATCCAGGTTCCTCTTGAAGAGGGCTAGAGAGGTACTATACTTGACATAGAGAGGAAGTCTTTTCCATAGATGGGGGAATCTTTGGGACAGAAATCTGTCCCACTGACAAGTTCTATTAATGTTACAGACCAGGTTGAGGCCTTGCATGTGGGTTGCGCAAGTGGAGTTTGACTTACGGATATGCAGCAACTCCATCAAGGATGGGCCTGAGATGGCCTTGTATGCCACCTCTGAGCAGTCTGTACGAGACTGAGTAGAGGGACGGAGCTTTAGCCTATCAGTATAGGACAGGTGTTTGAGACCCTGGATTTTCCTGGTCAGGAACCTTTTTTCTGTATAACCTCAATTGTGTGCAATTCGTGAAGTAAAGTACCAGTAACCAAAAAGTAAACTCCACGCTGAGAGTTGTGTCCTTCTATTTATTCGTAAAAATTCCATAAAAGTTGAGCGCTTTCGTCCCCTTAAGGACTTCATCAGAACTAAATATAAACTAAAATCACATGAGAACATAGTCCATCCAATCACATTACATCACTAATAAAACCATTTCTTAACCCTTGAAAATCATTCTTTTACAACCAACCATAGGGAAGAAAATACACAGTAGTTAAAAATCAACAAGGATAAAAAAAAATGCTGGTGAAGTTATAAATAAAATAAAATAAGCCTACATACATTTTAATGTCAACATCTTTTAGAATAGCACTTAAAAAATAATGTACTATAATTGAGACTGGGAAAACATGAATAAGTCAGTGACTGAATCAGTGAATGCATAAATGAACACACAAACAGACCACAATGTGAGGTTTTTGGCATTAGGATATAACCAGTGATATTGTGATTATTTGTAAGATAGTTTCGGTTATGACAACCTGCGGTCTCAGGCTGGTTTCTATTACTGTAGTTATTAAATTAGACTATTGTGTGCATTTAGTAGTTGTAGTTGGACTTACTATCAGACCTTTGTTATACAGATGAAGAATAACTACTCAGCATGCCTTATTTTATCCCAAAGGTAAATGCGACCTTGCAAGATATGCTTCATACATCTCTAATAGCACAGGTAAGATGGCTACTTTTCTCATCTGCCGAAGTGCTGACATTTTGGTATCCTGCATTGCTGTAGTTTTGTCTGGTAGTATCCAAACTGAAGCACCTATGTGTTCCAGTCTTTAATTAAGTAATTATCTGACTGTAAGTAATTATCTGACTGCAGTATTAATTAACTAATTAATGGAGTCAGACATTATAACAAGGTTCTAATTACATTACTAGAAATGTATAAACATTAATTTACTTAATATGAAAACAGTATTGTAGCATTTTGTAAAAAAAAAAAAAAAAAGGGGCAGAAACGGTCTGTTAGCTTGCAGAAAAAACTGAGGAAGACTGCATAACTTTGTAATAGCAGGATCTACGTTAAAATCAAAGTAATGTTAGATCTTCATTTCAGGTATAGGCATAAATGTTTGTGTTTATTTGTGTATTGTTTTCCATACTTCACTATGTATTCAGAAAGACCATTTCATGCATATGCAACCAAACTATCCATCCATTCATTCATCCATCTGTCCATCCAATGCTGTCAAATCACACCTGCTCCCATGTACAGATTTTCTATTTTTCTTTTGCAGTATATTCTGTTGATAATTTTATAAATATGTTGCAATGAAGTGTAAGAAACTTCAAAATAACCACATATAGGCATAATTTAAAGTTCAGACCCTTATGAAACATTTTAGTATGTTGATTTATTAAATATATTGTTTTATATTTCTGATTAGGATATTAGTTTAGTTTAGATATGTAGTCTAGTACTTTTAATTGAAATTTTAAAATAGGACATATATACAGATTTAATTTTATAAATATATGTTTAAAAGTATATGTTTAATGAAATGTTTCATCTTAGAAAACTGTGATTATAACTTCTTTAAAAAGGAAGCTTAAATATTGTTTTGTTCAGCAAAACAATGTATTTCTTTGATAAGAAAATACCTTAGAATTTTGCCTTCCACTATGGTTTTAACCATTGTTACTTCTTTCTTAACTGCAGTTGTCTTTAAACATTAATTAATCTTTGACTTAATGAATATGTAATTTGTTAATTTAATTGATTAATTGTAGGAAAGCCTTTGGTATAAAGCAGCTTGTTTCATTCTGTTGTTTTATGGTCTGAAGAAGCGTACAGGAAGGTACGCGAAAGCGCTTACCACAAATAAACTTTTTTGCCTTTTATTACAAAGTCGTGTCGAGTCCGAAGTTTATATTTCATAATTTACTTAATATGAAAACAGTATTGTAGCATTTTGTAAAAAAAAAAAAAAAAAAAAAAGGGGGCAGAAACGGTCTGTTAGCTTGCAGAAAAAAACCGAGGAAGACTGCATAACTTTGTAATAGCAGGATCTACGTTAAAATCAAAGTAATGTTAGATCTTCATTTCAGGTATAGGCATAAATGTTTGTGTTTATTTGTGTATTGTTTTCCATACTTCACTATGTATTCAGAAAGACCATTTCATGCATATGCAACCAAACTATCCATCCATTCATTCATCCATCTGTCCATCCAATGCTGTCAAATCACACCTGCTCCCATGTACAGATTTTACCATCCACAGAGTTTCCTACATAAAAGGAGTAGAAATAAATTGCATTGCCATACTTGTGTATTGAATGCACACCACAAACACACACACACACACACACACACACACACACACACACACACACACACACACACACACACACAAATACATTTACAGACAGTTTATTGTCACCACTCCACCATTCCATTTGGGTTGTTGAGAAAAAAACAAGAGCATCTAGAAAAAAGCCCATGCAAAGACAGGGAGGGTATGCAGACTTGACACAGAAAGCACACCAAATGAGAGCCACATAGTAGTGAATGGCGTGCTATTCATTGTCCCACCCACATCCTAGGCGGTTTCCCATTTTAAAAACACAGATATCCCATTCATTTTGTGTTACAAGCAGTCCATCCTGTTTATTCACCCATCAGCATACTAAATCAGGGGGAGTGGGATAAGCGTCAGTTAAACATGTACTGCTTTCAGGTATATGGATTCCAAAAATCTACTATTGTAGACATGCAGTAAAAATCAAGGCAAAGAAGTGACAGTTTAAAGTAAATAAATCAGCAACAAAATATGAATAGATGTATGTATATTTAGCTACTTAATACTTGTTATAAATCGTACAACTCAGTTTCTTTATGCAAATCTGCAACATTTTTTTCTCTTTATATTTTTACATATTTTTACAGTCATTTACACATTTGTTTTACAGCCATCCATCCATCCATATATTATATTCATCCAAAGACCTTCCAGACATCACATATACATACAGATTGTTACATGTTACTCCCGACTCACTAGCCTACAGTCTGTAAAACAACTTCCCTGATTAAGCAGTAGCTGGTACTCCATCCAGTGACAATTCCTGATGGTAATTGCATAACTTTCTTTTGCATCTTTCCTTTGTCCCTGAAAGAGTATAGGACAGCCTTGCTTTTCATCATTTGTGACAGTAACTTGTTTAGTGAGGCTAGGCTAGGAGGTGGACAATCTTCCCAATATGCCTAAGTTGTCACAACTGCTACATCCTCAGTGTGCATTTCTCCTTATCCTTTATCTTTTCCTGTAATGACCTGTCTTTGACTTTCAGACCTACGTTTCTTACTTCTCCACCCCTTATTACCTAGCCCTACCCTTCTCATCCATTCTTTCAGCATTGCCTTTAAGTATGTTCCTGTTCTCACTGCAGGGCCGCCCCTGAAATTCACCACACTTCCATGTGCCAACACCTGTAGCTCTTGTGTTTTTTCCCATTTCTGCTTTCTTCCATTTCATTTGCCAGACATAAACTAAATGCATTTGGTATGTTCCTGTAACGTATTCCATCCCACATTGCACTATATTGCTGTAACAGAGGTATTACCTCTCTGTTTGACCACCACATATGTACTTGATATGAGTTGTCCTACCCACACTTCTAACAGACTGCTGAAGGACCCCATCCCTCCTTAAAAACTATCATGGATGCTACGTGTGAACCATTGTTTTGTACATGTCACATATCAAACCTACCTTAGTAATCTCATCATTTCTAGCACCCCCATCCAATCCTTCTTCCAACTCTTGATGTCCTTCATGGATGCATCTGCAGTCATAACAAATGGGTTGTCCTGTCGTCAGGCAGCCCTTCGGTCGGCCGGATTCCAAAGTCTGGGTCCGGCTTCGGCTGATGTCGCACTTCACCCGACGTCATCTCTGCTGGTCTTCGGGTATAAAGGCATCAGCCAACGCCATTTTCCTCAGTCTTTCTTGCCGCGTGGCGCCCGAAGCAGAAGCTGTTCGCAAGTGCCGGTCGGTCAGATCCAGAGATTACTACTACCGAATACTACTTCAAGACTTCTAAAAGCTAAGTACCCGTTGGGGACTCTTTCTTGCCTCAGCCGATGTCAGAAAAAGTCAATAACTGTTTAACTTGTGGGAAACAAATACCTCATAAAGATTTCCACTCTTACTGTTTGCCTTGCTTAGGCCCAGACCACGACGTAGCAGCCTGTTGGGCCTGTGCTTCCTTCAACCGGTAACGCTTAGGCGTCGGTCGGAGTTTGCTGAACAGTTTTTCGGCTCAGATTTTGAGTACATTATGCCGTCGGATCCTCCGACTACCCAAATTGTTAAAAAACACAAAGAAAAAGACCGACACTCGCAGTCCGCGGTTTCGGCCGAAACCACGGTTAAGCAAGCCGCGAGTGTCTCGGTTTCGGCCGAAACCGAGAAAACTGGTCAATCTTCAGCCGAATCCATGACTACTACTGAGGCTCCTGCTACCTTATCTGAATCAGCCTCAGAAATTTTGCCTACAACTGTGGTTCCTACTGATCTATCAGACACCATCCCCTTGGATATCTCTACCCCAGCACGTGGTGCTGCTAGGCCGCCTGCAGCCATGTCTATTAAGGCCTTTGCCAGGGCTAAAGCAGCCAAATCAGCTAAATCAGTGCCTGTTAAACCACCCTCACTCAGGCCCACTTCTAGTTCTCAAATGCTTACTTTGGCAGAAGATTTAATATCCTTAATTAGGGGATCCCAATCTCACCCAGACAGGGCCTCTCAGCCCCCAGAAAAGAGACCTAGAGCAGAGCCCCCCGAGCCTGTGTCCTCTGATGATTCTGCGGATGACTCAGACATTACAGACCAGCCAGAGGCTCCTTTTTCAAATTATGAAGATTCAGATGCTGAAGAATCCATTCCAGCTGCCTCTCCACCAGAGGAATTCTCCTTTGGGGAAACCTTACATGCCATGAGAGAACAATTCCAATGGCAGGGACAAGATTTCTCAGATTCAAGAAAAGGCTTAGGACTTTTCTGCACTTACCACAACATAGGCCCTTAGCTATACCTCCTGTCCTATCTGTTGTGGACGATGCATTTAATGATGTTTGCACTGCTCCTGATTCTTTACCTCCAGCCCCTGCCAAACCAGATAGATTTTACAGGGTGCCAGACACTCATCACCACCTATACAAGGCCCCACTTGCAGACCCCGAAACTATATCGCAGGGGCCTAAGGCAGTAGCCTCGACCACAGCAAAAAACCCTATTCCCTCTGAAAGGGAATCCAGGTCCTTAGAGAGATGGGGAAAAAAGTCTACACCTCTGCTACTCTCTCTGCTAGAGCTTTAAACTGTCAGTTTCACATGATCCAATACCAAGAGTTTATGCTTGATCAGTTAATTAAAAAGGTGTCCTCTGATGAATCTTTAGATAAGAAAAATGTATTAGAAATGGTGAATAACATCCAACAGGTTAGTAACCATTCTTTAAAATGTGGCTATGATGCACTGGAGGCTTCATTTAGATCAGCCATGACTGGCACAGTGATAAGAATGCATGCATGGTTGAAAGAACAGGTCTTGCCGGATCATGTTAAAGCTAAGTTATTGGATGCTCCTATGGATAAGGCCAGTCTATTTGGGGAACCTGCCCAGCAGGTAATGAAGAAAATGGAAGAGAAGGCAAAATCTGTACAAACAGTTAAAGAATTCCTACAGGTTCAGCCCCCAAGGTTTAGCAGGAACTGGCCTGCCAAAAATTGGTCCTTTCCTGACTCCACAAGATCCCAAAGGGGCAGGAACAGACGCTCTAGGGGCAGAAATCAATTCAGAGGAGGTGCCTACAGAGGACGACAGTGGCAAGGCAATAACCGAGGCACAGACGCAACCACTGCCACTGCAACAGGACAATCACAGTGACTTGGCTCTGACTCCGCCTACCAGGGAGCAAATAGCGGCACCATTAGGCGGAAAGTTAGCCTTATTCTCGAAAAATTGGCACTATATTACAAAAGACAAGTGGATTTTGCAAACCATAGACCAAGGCTACCGGTTCCACTTCCACACTTTACCAGTAAGAAGAGGAATGCCAAACCTGCCCCCAAATCAAAAAATAGAAGCCCTGCACCAGACAGCAGAATTAATAAAGATGAGAGCTGTGGAAAGGGTACCAATTACAGAACAGGGCAAAGGATTCTACTCCAGACTCTTCCTAGTACCAAGAAAAGAAAAAACTGGAGACCTATTCTCGACCTGTCCATCTTAAACACATACATCATTGTTCCAAAATTCAAAATGCTGACCCTACAGCAACTTCTTCCCATGCTGGGCAAGGAGTGTTGGCTGGTAACTCTAGATCTCAAGGAGGCATACCTGCACGTCCCCATTCGACCAAATTGCAGAAGATACCTCAGATTTCTTGCAGGATCAGAGCATTATCAATTCTCAGCATTGCCCTTTGGCTTATCTACTGCCCAGAGTATTCACAAAATGCCTGGCATCAGTAATCGCTCACTGCAGAGTACAGGGAATCCAAATTTATCCATACCTGGACGACTGCCTGTTACAAGCGGACAACAAAAGCAAGCTGACAACAGATTTACAAAGGGTCATTTACTTGCTACAAGCCCTGGGATACACAGTCAATTTTCAAAAGTCAAGACTGATACCATCCCAGACAAGAACTTTCTTGGGCTGAATTGGACACAGTAAAACAGATGGCATTCCTAACTGCAGAAAAACAAAAAGAACTCCCTCTTTACTTCTTGGCATTAACAAAGCAGAACAAACTAACAGCAAGAAAAGTTCTGCAGGCCTTGGGCTTCATGGCATCATGCATAATCTTGGTCCCACATGCCAGACTGCATATGAGAAAGTTACAGTGGTACCTAAAGAATTTATGGTCTCAACACAGGCACAGCTTAGAAACAGAAATACCACTAATCCCATGCTTAAAACAGGAGTTCCTATGGTGGGCTCGGGCATGCCAGTCAAACCCAGGCTTACCCTTCCACAACTTTCGAACAAACCAAACCATCACAACGGATGCCTCAGACCTAGGCTGGGGGGCACACATGCTGGACAAATGCGTACAAGGACTGTGGACTCAGGACCAGCTGCACCTGCACATAAACCAAAAAGAAATGCTGGCAGTAAAACTGGCAATCCTAAAATTCAGACCATTCCTCAAAGAAGGCCATTTGATGATAAGGACAGACAACACCACAGTCATGTGGTACATCAACAAACAGGGAGGCACTCATTCTTACCCCTATGCAGAATGACTTTGGACCTCTGGAATCTGGCTCTCAGCTACAACATCCAGTTACAGGCAATATTTGTACCGGGAAAAGAGAACACCCTAGCAGACATTTTAAGCAGAACCACCACGGATGCTCACGAATGGATGCTTCACCCGGACATCTTCAAGGCCATCACAAAGAAATGGGGAATGCCACAAATAGATCTATTCGCTTCCCCACAAAATCACCAGCTCAAAAAATTCTGCACAAGGACATTCCACCCACTTGCATGGAAGGTGGACTCTCTATCCTTCAGCTGGAAAGGCCTGACAGCATATGCATTCCCACCTCTTCCCTTGATGCACAAGGTACTACTGAAAATCAAAGAAGAACGTCCAAGGATAATTCTGATAGCTCCGAACTGGCCAAGACAACACTGGTACCCATTGCTGAGGAGCATGTCTCGGGAGAAAATGTGGTCAATACCCCTGATGCCTCTGATGTTAACTCAGAACAACTACAACATCATACATCCAAACCTAAAAACGTTGCAACTGACTGCCTGGAACATCACATAGCAGTAACTAACCCAGACCTTTCACAAAGGGTTAAAGACATTATCCTTGAAGCCCGCAGACCTTCAACAAGAAGGAACTATGCAGGAAAATGGAAAAGGTTCGTCATTTGGAGTACTGAAAGAAGAAATGATGTGTCGAACATAGATATTGCTAACATTCTGGAGTACTTGGCAGAGCTTCTACATACAGGCCTGTCCTATTCCTCCATCAAGATACATGCATCAGCTATTTCAGCAGAATACAGCTTTGATCCTCCTGTCTTTTCACATCCTCTACTCAGGCAGTTTCTCAGAGGGATCAAGAATGTAAAACCTCCTAGGAAACCACCATTACCAGCATGGGACTTGAACTTTGTACTAGAAAAGTTGATACTCCCTCCGTTTGAACCAGCAGCAACAGCAGATCTACAACACCTATCATGGAAAACTGCTTTCCTACTGGCTATTACTTCAGCAAGGAGGGTTTCGGAACTACAGGCCTTAATGGCAGTGCAACCCTTCCTAATCTTCCATCAAGATAGGGTGTTCATGAGAACTAATCCTACATTTATGCCTAAGGTGGTATCCAGAGTGTCTTTAAACCAGGCAATCCACCTACCTACCTTCTTTCCCAATCCACAAAACACAGGTGAAAGAATAATGCATACCTTGGATGTACACAGACAGTTACGCTACTACCTGGACAGAACCAAAGGTAACAGAAAACTGACCAGCTCTTTGTGGCCTATGCAACAGGAAGGGAAGGAAAAGCAATTTCCAAACAGACAATCTCCAAATGGATAGGAAATTGCATAAGATTCTGTTACTCCTACCATGGAAAACCAATTCCACAGAACATAAGACCTCATTCTACAAGGGCTACAGCCACTACCACAGCTTTCTTAAGAGGAGTGGCAACCAAGGACATTATTGAGGCGGCTACTTGGACCTCCGTCCATACATTTGCCAAGCATTTTAATTTACCTCTATATTCTAGATCCCGAGCAGGGTTTGCCACTGCTGTACTGCAAGGGATCCTGACTACACCATAATTATTATTCCTCCTCCCCTAGTTTGGCTATGGTATTCTACCCATTTGTTATGACTGCAGATGCATCCATGAAGGACATAGTACAGTTTTGTACCTACCATAAATGTAGATGTCCGAACTGGATAGCATCTGCAGTCAGGATTACCCTCCCTCCTTCCCCTCTGCGGTACTCCTAGGGTATTTACCCTCCTAATAGCTAGCTGGGGGGGGGGGTCTGTTATGGTGTATTTGTTTGTATATATGTACATACATGTTTATTTTTTGTGTTTGCCTTCTACTATTTTGGAAACATTGGCATTTATCCAAAATTTAGCTTTCCAAGAGGGCAATTGGCATCTGGGGCAAGAAACACTGAGGAAAATGGCGTCGGCTGATGCCTTTATACCCGAAGACCAGCAGAGATGACGTCGGGTGAAGTGCGACATCAGCCGAAGCCGGACCCAGACTTTGGAACAACCCATTTGTTATGACTGCAGATGCTATCCAGTTCGGACATCTACATTTATGGTAGGTACAAAACTGTACTTTCTCCATATCTTACTTGTCTCTTAACCTTTCCATGGACAAGTAAAGCTTTAACATTTTAGTTAGTGTGTATCTGTTACAGAGTGTCACTTTTAGAGAAAATATGTAAAAAAAAAAAAAAAAAGCAATCTGTGGTTCACATTTGAGTCTTCTTTAGTAATGAAGACTATCAGTGCATTTTAAATGATTTGCTGTTTAGAAAAAGTCAGTCATGTCAGCTGCCATGTTCTCATTTGTTTCTTTTCTTTACTGTATGCTTCGGGCATGTCAGTGCAGTGTTTGTAGTGTTGAGATGTGCATCTGTAGTGACTTTAAGTGGATCACTAGTATTACAGAAATATGTTCTGAGCTGTGTAGGTACAAATGGGCGGCGCAGTGGTGCAGCGGTTAATGCTGTTGCCTCACAGCAAGAGGTTCTCCGGTTCGATTCTCGGCTGGGGTGCCTTCTGTGTGGAGTTTGCATGTTCTCCCTGCGTTCGCGTGGGGTTCCTCCGGGCACTCCGGTTTCCTCCCACATTCTAAAGACATGCTTCTGGAGCATTTCAACCCGGGCCTCCGCTGAAAACAGGATCTGTGGAACCTAGTCGGACATTCCCGGTCAACAAATGTTAAAATAAAATAAAATAAAAATGCTTTTAGTGGGTAGCCAGTGTTATAAAATAAACACTGAACACGGGGCTGAGTTTGTTGCCATAGTTATAATTATACCAAATGCCTTTCCTGTCACAGTGGGAAACATTAGAGTCCTAATTATGTATAAAAGTAACATATGCCACATTTTATCTAGTTAAGATAAATGTTTTTTTCAGGGGTGACCTGAGATCCTTGCTTTAGTTCAATGGGTTTCTCATAATTACATTGTGCGTAAGTAAACATAGTGAAATCAAATGGATCTGTTTGGATTTCACACTGCCTGATTTCCCACAGTCAGTATCTCAGTCATCAGTGAACTTCTGACAGCAATAACATTGAACATAGATTTTTTTTGTTTGCAGAAGAGGTGGCTAGACCACCCTCTCACCATTTGGTGGCGCTGGTCCCGCACCCATGATCACTTAAACTGCCTTCAAGGTTGCAGTCAGTTGGAGAAACTCACATAAGTGTATATCACTTTTCTCCAAGTTTTTAGACATTGGGAACATGAGGACTGTAGGGGCAAAGCTCAATGTATGCCACTTGCTGTGATGCACAAAATGGGTGATGGGCATTAAAGTCGGGATCCTTGACTATGGCAATATTGTTGAAGACAACCAAAAGTAGAATCAATCAAATGAAGATCTAGATAATATAGTTAATTAGTAGCTGGCAGTCATAGTCCTCTGTTTGTATTGCCCGACTACTCTAAGTATTTCCGTGCCTCGTGCTCATGTACTGTTTCTCCAGAGTAAGGTAACTATCCGTCCCTCTTTATACAGGACAGTCCCTATTTGGGAAGCTGTGTCCCTTGAAAAAGAAGAAAAATGGCTAATATCATGAGATATTGGGACAAAAAAAAATTCCTAAGGTTCTTGTTACGGTTGTATGAAACTATTATTTTGTACATGAAACACCTTAATGTTTTAGGAAAGGACAGAAGCAACTCAAATTCTCCAACACTAAGCTTTTATTTTGGTAAAAGGTGAACTTTCATCCTTTGCAGTGCTCGTGGATATGATTATCCCACAAAATCTTGTTTTCATAAAGAAGTCCCACTTTGGGTACTTGACAAGGTGAATCAAAAATGACAACATATAAAATATGCTACAAAAAATGATAGTTAAGCAAAAGATGCATGTTGACCAAGGAGCCCTATGGAAGGTGCCAAACACAAGGTGGGTAAATTCCAATATTGATTATACAATCCAACAAAAGGCTTTAAGAAATCCACTGAAAGAACTTAGATCCATGATTAAGTGCTTTCCCTTGTAAAGGGAAGTCCCTTTACATTGGACATGGATGTATATTTTGGTTACTTGTAAAGGTGGTAACTCTACCCGAAACATGGTACATGGGGAAGAACATAAAAAAAATCCCCTTATTGAACACACTGCTTAAAAAAGGCTAGTATGGAAATTTGTATAAAATGTTTAGTCTCTGACATGTTATCGCCTTTTTTATTATAGTATTCGTCTCCAATGGAACACCGTCTGTCATAATACATCTGGATCTATATATCTATATATCTGTATAGCTATCTCTTTCTCTCTCTCTCTCTCTCTATATATATATATATATATATATATATAAAAAACTATCTGAGGTATTGCCAGTTATCCAAACGACAAAAAGTTGAGTTAAAACACTTTTATAAACAACAAAGCTTTCAGGTTAGAAAAACCCTTTTTCAATGTTTCACAACCAGTACATTAAAAACGCCCTTATATATACAACACATAAGCTAAGTAATCATGTGACCTGCAGCCACCATCACATGATCATTATCAGTATAAAAACATTTAACTAACATTTAAGCTGATAACATTCTCTATCTATTGAACATCTATTGAATGTAATCATTCAAAAATATCTCCATTATACTAACATAATGGCTAAGATCAACTTAATCTAGTTTGCTGTATTCTGTTTAAAACAGGCTTTAAAGATACTGCAGCATTCAAGCCAGGGGGCATATCCGCTGATAGCCTAACTATCCAATCATATTCCCTGAGGTCCAATAAGTTGGATAAATCACCTCCTCTGGGTGATGCTACAATACAATCTAAAACTTGAAACTTAAAACAATGTTCACTACCTCTTAACGCAATGTGCTTAGACAATGCATTATTCTCATTTGAATGTCTAATATTGGACTTATGCGTTCTATGCGTTCTTTAAACTTTCTTGTGGTTTTACCCACATAGAAAGATGAGCACATTTGGCATGTTGCCAAGTAGACCACATTGCTAGTTGTACAGGTGGCATAACCACGAAATTTATACTCTTTTCCTGATATAGGATGTTTAAATGTGCCCATTTGGGTCGTATCACTGCTTTTAAGTATGTCATTGCAACAATTACAATTGTAGCAGGGATATGTACCCTGCTTCATACTTATTTTTGCACTATGTTTCATACTATTAAAATCTTTGTAGCCAAGTATACTCTTCAATGTTCTCATATTTCTATAGCAAAAATAAGGTTTGTCGCCAACTATTGGTTTTATGTCATCATGTGCTAATAGTACTTTCCAATATTTAAACAGTATTTTATTAATATTACTTGACATTGAGTTAAATGAAGTGATGAATCTCAATTTATTTGAAGTCGGTCTATTCACTTCCATGGTATTCCCTAGTTCAGGTGCCTTGTTGAAAATAGGTTCATATAGCCCTTCTCTATTAGATATTATGTGTTCTTTTACATCTCCTAATAGATTCAAAGGGTACCCACTGTTCTTAAATTCTTCATAAACTTCATCCATCTGTTTTAAGAAGTTATCCTGTTTTGAGTTTAATCTACTAACTCTGGCCATTTGGGCCTTAACAATGCCCTTGAAGACATGAGGTGCATGCATGCTGCTTGCATGCAAGTACCTACCGGATGCTACTTCTTTTTTAAATATAGATGTAATAACATATATTTACAACAAACTGGCGTAGCAATGGGTACGCCCGTTGCAAATACATACGCCAACCTTGTTCTTTATCAATGGGAAAAGGAGCATATAGGTAATGGCGAACATTTTGTGAATAGCAATATATTATTCTATCAGAGGTTTGTGGATGACTGTTTCCTACTTTGGAAAGGAAGCCTAGTAGATCTTTTAGATTATGTTTCTTTATTAAATAATACTACCAATTATCTAAAGTTTAAAGTGGAAGTATCAGATACGTGTATAAATTTCTTGGATGTAGAACTCAAGAAAAATAATAAAGAGATTAGTACATCTATATTTAAAAAAGAAGTAGCATCCGGTAGGTACTTGCATGCAAGCAGCATGCATGCACCTCATGTCTTCAAGGGCATTGTTAAGGCCCAAATGGCCAGAGTTAGTAGATTAAACTCAAAACAGGATAACTTCTTAAAACAGATGGATGAAGTTTATGAAGAATTTAAGAACAGTGGGTACCCTTTGAATCTATTAGGAGATGTAAAAGAACACATAATATCTAATAGAGAAGGGCTATATGAACCTATTTTCAACAAGGCACCTGAACTAGGGAATACCATGGAAGTGAATAGACCGACTTCAAATAAATTGAGATTCATCACTTCATTTAACTCAATGTCAAGTAATATTAATAAAATACTGTTTAAATATTGGAAAGTACTATTAGCACATGATGACATAAAACCAATAGTTGGCTTACAAACCTTATTTTTGCTATAGAAATATGAGAACATTGAAGAGTATACTTGGCTACAAAGATTTTAATAGTATGAAACATAGTGCAAAAATAAGTATGAAGCAGGGTACATATCCCTGCTACAATTGTAATTGTTGCAATGACATACTTAAAAGCAGTGATACGACCCAAATGGGCACATTTAAACATCCTATATCAGGAAAAGAGTATAAATTTCGTGGTTATGCCACCTGTACAACTAGCAATGTGGTCTACTTGGCAACATGCCAAATGTGCTCATCTTTCTATGTGGGTAAAACCACAAGAAAGTTTAAAGAACGCATAACGGAGCATAAGTCCAATATTAGACATTCAAATGAGAATAATGCATTGTCTAAGCACATTGCGTTAAGAGGTAGTGAACATTGTTTTAAGTTTCAAGTTTTAGATTGTATTGTAGCATCACCCAGAGGAGGTGATTTATCCAACTTATTGGACCTCAGGGAATATGATTGGATAGTTAGGCTATCAGCGGATATGCCCCCTGGCTTGAATGCTGCAGTATCTTTAAAGCCTGTTTTAAACAGAATACAGCAAACTAGATTAAGTTGATCTTAGCCATTATGTTAGTATAATGGAGATATTTTTGAATGATTACATTCAATAGATGTTCAATAGATAGAGAATGTTATCAGCTTAAATGTTAGTTAAATGTTTTTATACTGATAATGATCATGTGATGGTGGCTGCAGGTCACATGATTACTTAGCTTATGTGTTGTATATATAAGGGCGTTTTTAATGTACTGGTTGTGAAACATTGAAAAAGGGTTTTTCTAACCTGAAAGCTTTGTTGTTTATAAAAGTGTTTTAACTCAACTTTTTGTCGTTTGTATTGCCAGTTATGCCAGGAGAAGCAGGGCAGTAGATATGTAACATATGCCAGCACAGTTAGCTGGAATTTATTAAAGAATTATATGTTATTTGAATATCAAACTGATTTGTACAGATGCTTGTATTGAAAATGTATTTGTAAAGTTGCTTCTGTTAAAAATGTGTCAATAGTGTGCCCTGCTGGACAGAAAAGGAAATATACCTGCATTACTGTAATTGTTTAAATGTATATGTTTTAACAGAGAATAATGGAAGAGAAGAGGTTAGTCTCAAACTTTGAAAATAGTGTAAAATTAAATTATCTGGCTTAGGCCATAAAGATGGTATCTTACAGTTCTTAATGCAGCCAGAGACAAAAAGTCTGTACTAGGAAGCTTCCTGCATGGTCATTGGGGTGAACTAATTACTACTCTGGCAGGGTGGAGGTTTGAAATTGTTTTATGACTTCCAGGAGCTGCAGCAGATCTTAGCAAGGCTTTGTGTGTGTGTATTATTGACACATATGTTATAAATCCTGACAGCTTCTAGGCAAGGGGGTGTTGCATGGGAACCAGAAGTCCGATAACCACATGACTTGATGCATATGATGTCATTCTGTAATCCATCACTAAAATAATGTCTTAATACTGGCTGAGACTGAAGTCTCAGAGCAGTCTGTTTTTGTAACCTGACAAAGAAGAATCTTTCACCTACATCATCTTGGCTTGCTCTAGTAAGTCAACCAGGGAATAATAATTCTTTAGATCAGTCAGGAAAATATAGTGACATTAGTTAAGTACCATTTTTCTGTATCTGTGAATCTATTCATCTGTGTTATTTTAATATTTCATGTGATTGAAACTCTCATGTTTATTGTAAATAGATATTTAGTATTTTTGTGTTCTTTTATTGTTAAGTATGTCTAAACTATTCATTCTGGCTGGTCCTTTAGAGAATACTTTAACCTATGAGAGTACTTACAGCTGTTGGTGACACTGTGGTCACCCCTGAAAGCCTGGCTGTTTGGTCAACATTACCATTTGTATTAATATTAATTTCACTCAGTATAATTGGGTACCCTTGCAAGAGCCTTAGAGTAGCTAGCTTTGGGATGTCTGTTGGCAGTGTAACTACCTTATAGTCTAGGCAGAAGAGGGCATAGCTGGAGTGTGTGTGTGTGTGTGTGTGTGTGTGTGTGTGTGTGTGTGTGTGTGTGTGTGTGTGTGTGTGTGTGTGTGTGTGTGTGTGTGTGTGTGTGTGTGTGTGTGTGTGTGTGTGTGTGTGTGTGTGTATGTGAGCTACTTGGAGCAGGGGCATGAAACACTGGTTTCACAGAAATAGTGGTGGAGAATTTGGCTTGGACACTCAGCTGAGGTCACAGCTCTATAGCTGTGCCAGTGAGGGAGTCTTATTGGGACCTGGAGGGAGACAGATAGAGGAACCCAGATCCTGGGCTGAATGTGTTCCCTGTGTGCTCTTAAGGGAAATTGTGCTTGATGCAGAGAGCTGCATCTGGAAATACTGAGTATGTCCATTTTTGTTACAAGACAGAGACTTGGTTCAAGGCTCCAGAGAGCACCCTTGCATTACCAGGCTATAATTCATACCACACCTTTCGATCACGTAACCTGGACCGAAACACTAAAGGCGGAGGCGTGTCCATATTCATTAAGAATATCCACACCTCCAGGCTAGTTGCTCAACATAATGGATCCGAAATTATCTGAGTGCAGCTAACACTGGGCAATCCCCCACCATGCCCCAGGAGTCCCACTCTTCATTTCTTAGGACACTGTAAAATATTAAGGTACAACCCAATACCTTAATTATGGGTGATTTCAACTACCCCACCATCAATTGGGAAAACTACTCATGTACCAACTTATTTGCTCAACGTTTTCTCAAATGCATAAATTCCAACACCTTGAATCAGCTTGTCCAAACCCCCACCAGGAGCAGCAATATCCTGGACCTGGTCATTACCAATATGGTAACCGGTGTTCCACGCCAGAGGTCAACTCCTTGCTGGTCAGATCTGACCACAAGCTAATCACCCTAGACATCCATATCCCACCACTACCTCCTATTAAGGAAACCACCTTCAAAAACTACTCCAAAACCAACTTCATGCTTCTTAAGACAGAAGTGTCAAACTTCATGGAATCTTACACAAATGCACTGTATAAGCTCATACACGAGTGCATGGATCGTGCCATCCCTAACCGAACCAAGACATTATCCTTCAAAAAAGGAAGCCAATCTGGTGGTCCTCTGCCATAAACAAACTCTACAACAGAAGGAAGAAGCTGTTGCAAAAAAGAATAAAATCCCAAGATTGGAGGAACTCCCTGGTCAGCCTCAGCAAGAAGCTGAGATCCTCATAAAATCCTCCAACGCCAGTTATGAAAATAAAATCGCCACTTTCAAAAACAACCACAAAGCGTTCTACAGCTATGTCAAGAATCTCAATGGCAACACTTAGATCTTCTCTGAGCTACAGCATAATGGCACTAAATATACAGAACCAACCAATTTTTGCCAACATCCTGGCAGATAGGTTCAGTGCTAACTTTACCATGCTCTCAGCCTCCAAAGGGCCCATCTTAATACTGGAAGAATGCAAAGCCCCTGTAATCACAGATGACTAAGTAAAGATCACACTCTTCAAAGCCAAGAACACAGCATCCACGGGACCACACAACATCTCGGGCTGCGTACTTCACAAACTACAGAACAAACTGGCACCCCACCTAAGTACCATGTTCAGTCATAGTCTCACCTCAGGCTATGTGTCTGCTGAATGGCGCACAGCAACGGTTATCCCACTCCACAAAGGGAGTGCCACCACAGACCCCGGAAACTACCACCCGATTAGCCTAACGAGTCTGGTCTGCAAGGCCGTGGAACGTATCATCTTGGAGCTTATAAACAAAGACATAGGTAACCTCCAAACTCTGGACCCCACTCAGTTTAGATTTGTAAAAGGTAGATCATGTCTACTAAACCTGATTGACTTCTTTGAAGCAGTCATTAGAGCTGTAGATGAGGGCAAGGTAGTGCACACAGCCTATCTTGACCTTGCCAAGGCTTTTGATACCATCTCCGACTCTGGAATTATAGATACACTCACTAAAGTGAGCATAAATCCCTATGTCACAAGATGGGTGGCCAACTGGCTCACTGACAGAACCCACGCAGTAAAAGTAGCTCCAAGTCCGACTTCAGACCAGTGATGAGTGGAGGACCACAGGGTTCAGTCCTGGGTCCTCTCTTATTCGACATCTATTTCTCAGAAGTGCAGGCCAACACAGAAGGTCTTTGGCTAACAAAGTTCGCAGATGACTGCAAACTGGGAGCCATGATAGAATCACCTAATGATATAGACATTCTACAAAAGGGCCTCACAGAGACAGATGCTTGGTGTCAAAGTCATGGCCTCAAGCTCAATGCCAAGAAGTGCTTGTCATCCTCTTTGGGAAAAACTCGGTACCCATGAACTACCACGTAGGCGGTAGCTCACTAAACACTGAAAGTGTAATAAGAGACCTTGGGACACAGGTGGACAGTAGTCTCTCCTTTGATAACCACATCACCACAGTAGTCAGGAAATCCTTCTACATGGTACACCTCATCACAAAAGGGTTCTGCTCTAGAAAAAAGGAGGTCATTGTTCCTCTCTACTTATCCCCCATCAGACCCATTATAGAATACAATGCCCTGTTTGGCATGTATCTCACAAGACACCTACAATAATTGGAAAGGCCACAGAAATACCTCACTAAGAGGATTACCAGCCTCAAACAGATGCCATACACAGACCGTCTCAAAAAACTCCAGCTCTTCTCTGTCACATATCACCTACTCAGAGGCAATCTCTGCCTAACATACAAAGCTATGTCAAACCCAGAGCTGTTGGACATGCTACACTTAAAGAAATCTCAATCTCTCCAAACTACACACTGCAGGGACCTAAACCTTGTCACCGCAATAAACAGAACATGCTGGAAGGATAGATTCCTGTCCCTGAGACTTCTCATACTCTGAGACAAACTACCCATTCATGTCAAGCAAAGCTCCTCATTTGCCCTCTTTAAGAAAAGTCTTGACGACTGGATGGGAAATAGAAAATTCACCCCGGGGATCACTTCTCCGGCACTGCTTGACAGGGGCACAGGAAAATAATTTTCTTGGGTGGCGAAAGCCAGAGAACCTTTTTGGCTAGGGTTATATAGGCCCCAGGACTGATAGCGTAGTGCCTACCTATGAACCTAAGTGAACATCCCTCTCCAGTGTCAGTGAGGATTCAGGCTCCTTGATTACTGGCCCAGAGAGGGGACTTCACAATATATACATATATATATATATATATCTATATACATATATATATAAGGGTCTATTCTACCACAAAAAAGTCGACTTTGCAAATGCCAATGCACACGTATGCGTCAAGCAAAAATTTTGGAACATGCAAAAAAAAAAACACATCATAAACATTGTTTTTGCAGGGGGCAAGACTCCTGCACCCCCCTACACCCCCGACTAATTTTGAATGCTAACTATAATGAGATCATGGGGAAGGGCATATTTCCTTAACCCAAGAATTGTGCAGTTTCACACACCTGTTTAGTTGATAAAATTTGTCAGCTAAACAGATATCAATCTAAGATAGACTCGATAAACTTCAGTACACCCTCTGTATATATATATATATATATATATATATATATATATATATATATATATATATATATACACACACACACACACACACACACACATATATATTAATATTACTAGTCTGTACTGATACCCATCATTCCTTAGTTTATTTAATCTATTATTTTCATATGACTTCCTTGTCTATGCTCTTCTGTCAGTTTCTATAACTTCTTGTCCACAAACCATAATCTTCTATCTTCTCCTTTCCCACAGCATCAGTCATCTTATTCAATATACTCTATCCATGTCCTCTTACTTTTATTTTATAGCTTCTTTGCCAGTAAAGATTGTGCGTCAGGGCTGGTAACTCGGCACGTAAAAATCAACTACCAATCATTAGCGGACCGGAGTTCCGCTGTGGCAACCCCTAACCGGGAAAAGCCAAAAGACACAACACAACTTTGCCAGTAAGTCATTCTCTTTATTTTTTCCTATTGCAGCTTTGGTATTCTGTTTGTATCCCTTTGCTAGTTCCTGTAGCAACTATGTTACAGTGTTTGTATGTCCATCCATCCATCCATCCATCCATCCATCCACCCACAACCCCTTTTTCCCATTTTTGCACATGGGGTTGGGGTGTCATATCAAGAGTAGCAGTCACACCAATAAATCATTGTCTTTTAATTTGTATAGCAACTATAGTAATTTGTTGTATTATTTATTTGTTTTATTTATTATTTATGCCTATGATTGTCTTAATATTGTCTCTACTGCAGCTTTTCTTCCTGAACTGCCATTTAAAATGGGTACAGTTGCTCAGTTGGACTTTCCCAGTAAACAACTGTCAATTAATAAACAAACATGTAAATAAATAAATGCATCTTATTAACAGTTTGCAGTGCATAGAGCACGCAGATTACTCTCCGATATTCAGAAAACGACAAACCAGTTAAGCATCAGAATGCAGCGAGGCCCAAACTTAACAAATGTTAAGCACCTCCTGCAAAAGTTATTAAGGTCTGGTCCCATGCTAGGCAGTAAAATCTGTCTGTATTGACCAGCAAATGACAGTGTCAGAATAAAAAATTGTTTCTGCCCTCTGTCTGTTCAGATACATGTCCCTAAGTTCCTGTAATTTACTTAGAAGTTTGCTAGAATAGCAGGATTTGTGTTTGCATGTGTTTTCTGAAGGCTGTGAACTGCAAAAGTCTGTTGTGTGTCATTATTTAGTGATTTCAGTCCTCAGTGCTTTCTCAAACCAATAATATGCAGCAGTAATCTCGTCATTATGCAAAAAATATTGGCAGTGGAGAGGCATGAAAGGTAAGTGTAAACGTGAAGTACAGTGTTACAGTGCCTTTCTGAGAGTGTTTAAATGTTTTATGGATTTGTAAGCCAACAAAACACTTTGCAATTTTTTCCATGTAAAGAGTAGTACATGGAGCAGATAAAGCTCCATGCATTTCAAAAAGTTATGATCATCTCACCGAGCATAACCCTAAATTATGTATTCTCAACACAGATGCCAAGATTCACCTCTTCGACCTTCGCTCTTGAGGTGAATTTCTTGGCATCCATGTCTCGAACTCGGGTCTATATTACAACAGCGAAGAGGCGTTTAATCGAACGACCTCTTCGCCGACACATATAGAGCAAATGCTCAGAATACCGATTTCTTTCCCTGTGAAAGAAATCGGTAGTACTAACACACAAACACACACTTTCAAACATTACAATGCGGGGGCTCTGCCCCCCCCCACCCCACAACGTGGGGGACTGTGCCCCCAACACCCCCCCTAACTAAATATACCAACTGCAAGATCGCACTACAGTAGGGAAAGGGGCAAACACACCGGGAAGGCCAAGTGATTTCTTTCCCAGGGAAAGAAATCGCTGTTCTGAGCATTTGCACTTTAGTGCGTTCGCTCTATATGTGTTGGCGAAGAGGCATTCAATTAAACACCTCTTCGCTGTTGTTATATAGACCCATTCGAACTCATAGTAAGTGGGTTATGGTCAGTGTGCCATTCCTTATCCTCTGTATTATGCAAACACAGAGAGAAGTCAGACCTTCAAGGGAAATGTACATCAACACGCAATCAGGCAAATATCAGGATTACATAGGTTACTTGATTACGCTCACAGCAGTCACTCTTTCCCTTGTCAGATGTCCTCAAATAAAACAAGCACAGCTTCAGAAAAGCAGCGTTACGAGTCTTTCATGGAAGGTCGTTGGAAAACTGATGCCCAGTGTGACTACCAGTGTTCCTCTATTACTAGGAACATTACCACTCTTTTTTTTCTGTGTTTCTTTTGGCAGGTACTTCTTCTAGTTAAAGAAATGCACCAAAATGAAACTGAATGGGGGACCAGCACTGAAGATGACTTTCCAGTATTCATCTGATCTGCTGTTCCTTCTACAAATACCATTCATGATTTAGATCATTACAGATGTTTCTGTAGTCACAACTACAAAAGATTGGGGAACCAACTCCATAGTTAAGTAAGACACTCACTAGAGAGCTCTCTGAGCTCATCTAAAGTCACTCCCATAACCTTGACATTCTGCTAATCAGTACTAAACAGACCTGAGTGAAAACAGTAGCCCATTGACTCTGTTTCCTAGCAAACTAAGAAATAGACTCCACCACACGCTAGGGTTACCACCTTTCCTTCTTTGCGAGGGACAGTCCCACTTTGGGCAGTTGAGTCCTGCAAAAAAAACTGGCAGATGTCCTGAGATTTTAAGACAAAATATATTTCTTAAGTTTTCTTTAATAGTTGCATATAACAGTTATTTTGTATCTGGAACACATAAATATTATATGAAATAGCATAAGCAACTCAAATGCTACAAAAAAAAGCTTTTATTTTTGGCAAAAAAGTAAAGTTCTGTCCTTTGCACTAGTCGTGGGTATGTTTTGTCCTGCAAAATCTCACATTTTTACAAAAAATGTCCCACTTTGGACATTTGAAAAGGTGGCAACCCTACCACACGCATGCACAGATTAGGAGCAAGAAGCTCACAAATGTTTCTGAAGAGTATTTTTTCTTTTAACTCTTCAAATGTACGTAGTGCAGTCATCTCATAGGGTCACCACCTGTCCCTCCTTCTGAAGGACATTCTCTACTTGTTTAGCTGTGTCCAGTGAAAAACATGAACATTGCAAATATACTGAGGTTTTAGGAAAAATATAGTCTCTAAGAGTCCTTTAATAGTTGCATAAAATAATTTGTTTGTATTTGAAACACCTAAGATTAATGTGAAACTGCATAAACAACTTAATTTTTTTTAAGAATGAGCTTTTCCTTTGGTCAGAAATTGAAATCCACCCTTTTCACCAGTTTAGGTTACGGCTTTAGCTGCGAAATCTCACATTTTCAAAATAAAATCCCTCTTTAGACATTTAAAAAGGTGGCAGACCTATTGGCTTTTGCGTATTCACAGAGACAATCTGTAGACAGTGCTGGTAGTATGGGTGGTGGATAAAATTTGCTGGTAACTTTGTAGTTTAATTTGACTAGTAAAGCGCATTTACTTTGGGAAGGTGGGCTGGTCTAAGATTGCAGACTTTTAGCCTAGAGAGTACCGAATAGAATAATACTGCTAGCTGTGTCCAAAATTAAACTCCACACAGATAAACTAGCAATGTTTATTTACTGGAGTGGATTTGCACAAAACTGTTAAGTGGCTGAAATTATAGCTGCTGAATATAATAAGGTAGTAGAGTGATAATGGAGAACTTAGCTAGAAATTTGCTGCATGTAAGTTGCACAACAGTGGCTTTGATTGTTGCTATTAATCCACTAAACAAAGCAGGATACAAAAATTGTGCACACAATTTAATAAATAATAGTCCAGTGTAAGTGCTTTAAAGACGACCACTTGTCAGAGTCATTAAAAGGTCACAATAATGTGTCCTGGGTACTGAGATGAGTTCACATCATATCTCTTTGTTTGTCTGTCTGTTTGTTTGGTAACTGGGTAAGGTGGATTTGTCCAAGGACCCTTTTCAACCACAACCTGGACCCAAAGGAAATATAATGATAACAGAATACAGTAATAAACATGGATAGATTCATAAGGAATGCGATGGAAATATTATTAGACAGTCATTGCAACAAAAACATTATTAGATTATAGTCGGTACATAATAAGGTTCTTCAGAGTTGATAGAAAGCCAGTTAAAAACAAGGTAAAACGAAATGTCTCCACTATTTGTGTACTCTAAATAAAATATTTAAATTTTATTGACATTTAATTTCTGGTTTGATTTATTTATAAAATACATTTAATGTGATAGTTGACAAATAGTAACCACCTTCCCAAGTTAGAAAGTCCCAGAGACTTCCCATACTCTGGAATAAACTACTTATCTATATCAAACAAAGCTCCTCATTAGCACTCTTCAAGAAAAATCTTGATGATTGGATGGGAAATAGGAAACTCACCCCGGAGATCACCTCTGTGGCTCTGCTCGACAGTGGCACAGGAAAATAATTTTTTTGGGTGGCAAAAGCCAGGGTACCTTTTTGGCTGGGCTTGTATAGGTCCCAGGGCCGATAGCCTAGTACCTACCTATGAATCTAAAAGGCACACTGGTCTATGTACATATTTGCATATGATAGTTTGTATGCAGTAACCACTTTCCAGACTAAAAAAGTGTTTAGAGCTAGCTATCTATGTACATAGTTGCGCTTCAACAGAGTAATTTCTTTACCTTTAACTGAAAAATGCAGACAAGGTTTGGAAAGCTAGGGGAAAAACACCTCTATTAAAATTAGACTTTATGAAAGAAACAGTTGCAGCTGTATTCGTGTTTATGGAGGTCTAGTATTTTTTTTTCTCACTTAATGCTAATCATTTCTTTTCTTAGTTTGGTGGGGGGATGATTCCAGTTAGCAGGGGCGAAATTGTTGACAATTTTCATAGGTAGGTACTAGGCTATCGGCCCTGGGGCCTATACAAGCCCAGCCAAGAAAACACCTTCAGCATACATCTGAAAAACTATACAGTGAAGCAAAAATAACAGTGCACAACTCTGAAGTCAACCAGTCTACTGATTGTTGAAAAAGTGGTCTGTCTATCTTCTTTTTGAGAATAAAGGGAGTAGGAGTTATTTGGAATTTCTTTGTTTTTAGAGGAGGCAGAGTACCTTTCATACATACGTTTGTGAGTAAAGGTAAACAGAACTAAAGTGACCCATGCTGTGACAAGAAGTCACTTAGCTTTTTGCAGATTGTTACAGTGGTACTCATAACATGAGGAGAGGTAGATAAACCTACTGGTACTGTTTATTGCCATTTGAATGATGTGGGTGTATATGAGAACATGTGCGCCACCACAGGAAGGATGTACTGCATTAATAGTTTAGGCCTTTTTTGCTTGAGAGGGGAGGTGGTTGGCAGCAGCACAGGATGCTTTGACTTTGGGATTGATCTAGTCTGTTGTTTCTGATGTTCATCGTGTCACCCTGCTGCAGTCATCATCCTTGGGTTATCCTGCTGTCAGGCGGTCCCGCAGTTGGCCCAAATTCCAAAGTCTTGGTCCGGCGTCGGTTGCTGTCGCTTCTTCCTGACGTCAGTGCGCCAGGGGTATATAAGAGGCATCCAACGCCATTTTCTTCAGTCTTTCTTGCTGCGCGGTGCCCGAAGCAGAAGCAGTTCGCAAGTGCCGGTCGGCCAACACCTGAGATTTTCGATTTGAATTTCAGTCCGAAGTCTTCAATAAAGCTAAGTATCCCGTTGGGGAACATTTTCTTGCCTCAGTCCGATGTCAGAAAAAGTTAACAATTGCATTTCTTGTGGGAAGCAAATACCTCATAAGGACTTCCATTCCTATTGTATTCCTTGCCTAGGCCCAGACCACGACATCACAGGTTATCGGTTTTGCGCTAGGTTTAATAAACGCACTATCAAATGCCGTTTTGACTTCGCACGGCATTACTTTGGTAGGAAATTTAATTATATCATGCCGTCGGAGCAGCCGACGACCGCAATTCATAATAAACGCAAGGATAAGGACAGGCAGCCTAGGAATAAGCCAGACCCCGAGGCCTCAGCTGGGCCTATCGCCGGTTCTCCGGTTTTCAGTGAGGCGCCTATGCAGCCCGTGATGACCGCAGAGCTGGAACCCCAGACAGCTGCCGACTCCCAAGCAGAGTCTACTAGGCCGACGCAGCCATCTACCGACACCGGAGCAGATTTAGTCACCGGTGCAGAGGAAACACCTTCGGTTGCTGGAGGTGTCTCAGACCGACTACACTCACCATTAAATCTTATGCTAAGCTTAAAACTCCTTTAAAACCTAAGTAAACTATTCATCAGTCTACAGGTCAAGGCCCCATGCCTAAGAAACAGATGCTTAAGATGGCTGAAGATTTAATTACCCTTATCAGGGGTTCCCACCCCCCTCCTGATAAAAGACCAGGACAAGAGGAGGATTACGCATCCTCTGACCAGGTTTCTCTCTCCTCAGATTCTTCTGAGGAACAGGATTACACTTTTCCACCTTATGAGGATTCTGATGCTGAAGACTCTATTCCCTCAGCATCTCCCCCTAAAAGACTACTCCTTTGGGGAAACATTACATACCATGAGGGAACATTTCCACTGGGAAGGCCAGGATTATTCAGATTCTAAGAAAAGGCTCCGAGAGTTCCTTTTATTACCCCAGCACAGACCTCTTGCTATCCCTCTTGTTTTAGATATTGTGGATGATGTCTACTTGGAGTCTAGTTTAAATCCAGACTCTCTACCTCCTGCTCCAGCCAAACCAGACATATACTACAGAGTACCTGACTCACACAAATTCCTTTATAAAAGCCCTGTAGCTGACCCAGAAACCATATCCCAGGGTCCTAAGGGAGCAAAACCTTCTATGGCTAAAAATCTTGTGCCCTCTTAAAGAGATTCCAGAGCCCTAGATAGATGGGGAAAGAAAATATACACCTCTGCAACTCTGTCTGTGAGAGCATTAAATTACCAGTTTCACATGTTGAAATATCAACAATTCCTGATGTCTCAGTTAAAACAAAAAATGAGCACACATTCAGAACAGCCTGAATTCAAGGAAATGCAGGATCTGTTGCATGCAGCTGCACAGGTGGGCAAGCATACTTTACAATGCAGATTTGATTCATTGGAAGCTTCCTGTAGAGCAGCTCTTACTGGCTCTGTCATTCATAGACATGCTTGGTTAAAAGAGCAAACCCTCCCTGACCATGTTAAAGCAAAATTATTAGATGCACCTTTACAACAGGATGTATTATTTGGTGTCAAAACAGAAGAGGTTTTAAAGAAAATGGAGGATAAGGCTAAATCTATGCAAACGGTCAAGGATTTCTTGCAGGTACAACCCCCTCACTTCAGCAGAAATTGGCCAACAAAAAATTGGTCCTTTCCAGCTTCAGACAGATCACAGAGGGGGCAAATACAGATGCCCAAGGGGCAGAGGTCAGTCACAGGGCCCTTACAAACCTCGCCAATGGGGTTCTGCTACCCAGAAAGGAGGAGAAGACAGGCCCCAAGCTAGCAGAAGGCAGACACAATGACTCTATCCTCAAACTACCAAGCAAATCTCTCTTGGCAACACCCTTGGGAGGAGAACTAGCATTTTTTGCAGACAACTGGCACGTCATCACAAAAGACAAATGGGTTCTAAACATTGTCTCTCAAGGATACAGATTCCACTTTCATACCTTACCAAGGATCAAAGGAATGCCAAACCTGCCACCAAATCAATGAGCAGAGGCACAAAAACAAATTACAGCTCTCATGAACATGAGAGCCTTTCAACAGGTACCTACACAGGAGCAAGGACAAGGATTTTACTCAAGACTCTTCTAGTTCCAAGAAAGGACAAAGCATGGAGACCCATTCTGGATATTTCAATTCTGAACACCTATCTGCAAGTACCAAAATTCAAGATGCTAACACTACAGCAGCTACTTCCCATGCTGGGCAAGAATGCTTGGCTAGTCACCTTGGACCTCAAGGAGGGATACCTGCATGTCCCTATCAGACAAAATTGCAGAAGATACTTCCACTTCATTGCAGGTTCAACGCATTATCAATTCTCTGCATTGCTCTTTGGCTTATCTACTGCACCCAGGGTCTTCACAAAATGCCTGGCACCAGTAATTGCATACTGCAGACAAAGAGGAATTCAAATATACCCATACCTGGACGACTGTCTTATTCAAGCAGAAAGCAAGGACATTCTTTTACAGCGTCTGGCATTTGTCAAACACCTTCTAAGTTGCCTAGGGTACACAGTAAATGAAAAGAAATCAAAACTAGTGCCCTCACAAAACATAATATTCCTGGGTGCCAGCTTGAACACAAACGGCCCAGATGGCTTATCTCACACCAGACAAACAACGACAGCTGTTTCAATATTTCAAAATAATGGCAACAAAGACCCAACTCCCTGCAAGAAAAATTCTGCAGGCCTTGGGATTTATGGTATCTTGCATACTACTAATACCATTTGCAAAACTGCATATGAGGAAATTACAATGGTACCTGAAAAGTGTATGGACTCAGCACAGCCACAGCTTGGAAACAATGATTCCACTCATTCCCTGCCTTCAACAGGAGTTTCTATGGTGGGCACAGGCATGTCACCTCAACAAGGGTCAGCCTTTCACCTTACCCACAGCCAGGCAAACTATGACAACAGATGCATCGGACTATGCCTGGGGAGCACACATGGCAGGACAGTGCATTCAGGGCAAATGGACTACAGATCAGAGACACCTGCATATCAATCAAAAAGAAATGCTAGCAGTGCAGAATGCCCTAACAGCTTTCAAGCACCTTCTACACCCAGGACGACTACTAAGGACAGACAACACCACAGTTATGTGGTACATAAACAAGCAAGGGGGCACACATTCCGACCCTCTGTGCAGGCAAGCAATGACCTTGTGAAGCACTGCACTGTCTTACCAGGTTCAATTACAAGCACAATTCCTGCCAGGAAAGAAAAACACATTGGCAGATGACCTAAGCAGAAACATCATGGATCCACACGAATGGAAACTAGATCCACAAGTATTTGCAATGATAGCTCAAAAATGTGGACGCCCAGACATAGATCTGTTTGCAAGCCCCCACAACCACCAACTTCAAAAATTTTGCACAAGGACCTTCCAGCCACTAGCTTGGAAAGTGGACGCCCTCTCATTCAGTTGGAAAACATTAACAGCATATGCCTTCCCTCCACTGCCTCTTCTAGCAAAGGTACTGCTGAAAGTCAGATTAGAGAGGTCACAAATGATTCTCGTTGCACCAGACTGGCCACGCCAACATTGGTATCCAATTTTAAGGAACATGGCCCAGGGCCCACCATGGATTTTGCCACAAATTCCACACCTGCTCACCCAGTGAGACAATCTGATTCTACACAGCCAGCTCAAGACTTTAAACCTGGCTGCATGGCAAATTACCTAAACAACCAGCCAACACCTTTTTCCAAAGCTGTTATGGATGTCATTCTGGAGGCCAGGAGGCCCAGCACCAGGAAAACCTATTCAGACAAATGGAAAAGATTTTGCGCCTGGAACCAGGCTAAAGGCCTAAATCCCCTGGAGCCGAACATTCCTCAGATTCTACAATATTTAACTGAGATGTTACACAAAGGACTTTCCTTTTCATCTATTAAGATCCATGCTTCAGCAATTTCAGCTCATTACAGCACGGATCCTCCTTTATTTTCACATCCACTCCTAAGACAGTACCTCAGAGGGGCTAAGAACGCCAAGGAGAGCTCCAGCACCTACTTGGGATCTCAACTTTGTCCTGGAAAAGCTTACACTGCCACCCTTTGAACCAGCTTTCTCAACTGATTTAAATTTTCTTTCATGGAAAACTGCCCTACTCCTAGCAATAACCTCAGCTAGAAGAGTCTCAGAGCTACAAGCACTAATGGCAGTGGAATCTTTCCTCATTTTCCATCAAGACAGAGTTTCTCTACGAACTAATCCTTCCTTTATGCCAAAGGTGGTATCCAGTGTGGCCCTAAACCAAACCATTCACTTGCCCACCTTCTTCCCAAATCCCCAGAACAAAGGAGAAAGACTCCTGCACTCTTTGGACATTCACAGGCAATTATGTTACTACTTGGATAAAACTAAGGCTTTCAGAAAAAACTGACCAGCTCTTTGTAGCCTATGCTACAGGATCACAAGGAAAACCTATCTCAAAACAGACCATTTCTAAATGGATAGGACATTGCATACGTTTCTGCTACACAAATCATGGGAAACCAGTATTTGGTAACATTAGGTCCCACTCCACCAGGGCTACAGCTACATCAGCAGCCTTTCTCAGGGGAGTGCCAACCAAGGATATTCTGGAAGCAGCTACTTGGAGTTCAGTGCACACCTTCACCAAACACTATAACTTACCTCTTTACTCTAAGACTAGAGCAGGTTTTGCCACTGTGGTTTTGCAGGGCCTACTAGCTTCTTCTAACCCTGTTTGACTCCACCTCCCCTCCTTAGCTTTGGGATTCAACCCAAGGGTGATGACTGCAGCAGGGTAACACGATGAACATAGTACAGTTTTGTACCTACCATAAATGTAGATGTTCGAGTGTTCACCCTGCTGCAGTCCAGGTTACCCTCCCTCCATCCCCTCTGAACTAGCTGAACTTATCTCTACCACTTTATCCTATACTACCTCTGTGGTGTATTTGCTTGTACCTCAGGGTTTTGTTTTATTTTTATATAGCCATATGTATGTATATATATATATATATATATATATATATATATGTATGTATATATATATATATATATATATATATATATATATATATATATATATATATATATTTTGCCTACCATTTGGGGGCACCTGACATCTGGGGCAAGAAAAACTGAAGAAAATGGCGTCAGATGCCTCTTGTATACCCCTGGCGCACTGACGTCAGGGAAGAAGCAACAGCAACTGACGCCGGACCAAGACTTTGGAATTCGGGCCGACTGCGGGACCGCCTGATGGCAGGATAACCTAAGGGTGATGACTGCAGCAGGGTGAACACTCGAATATCTACATTTATGGTAGGTACAAAACTGTACTTTTGCGTTTTAAAGGTAAGGGTTGGATCCAAGATAAGGCCTCAGTACCTCAACTGTGGTATTTAATAAGTGACTATCCAGACCTTGCTGTGGTAGTGGGAAGTCCTACTGCTTACCAGTGGGACTGGTGAGCATTGTACTGCCTATCTAATGCTAGAGGAGTGGTTTTCAGCTCTGAAATTGTAATTTTATTAGCCTTTTTGGGCTGATTTCTATCCCTTTCAACTTTCTGGCTTAAAAATGTGTGTTTGCACATTTTTCCACATCGTGCAGCACTGCGAGGCTGCAGTTCCAGGTGCCAGAAAGTCTGCTCTTCAAATTTTCCCTTATAACTAGCTGGTTTCTCAGTAGTAGCCCTAAAATCTGAACCCCTGTGACTAGCACTTGCTCTAGAACCTGCTGGAATGCACTAGGAAGCCTGAAACTGATTCAAGCACTCAGCTGTCCTTGTCAATAAGGAGAAATTAATTATAGGCACTAAACAGCCTATAATTGCAAAGTACCTTGCAAAGGTAAGGGAAAACAGCTCTTAAACTTTACAAGAAAGCACTAGGAAGCCTGAAACTGATGCAATCACTCAGCTCTCCTTGTCAATAAGGAGAAATTAATCATAGGCACTAAACAGCCTATAATTGCAGAGTACCTTGCAAAGGTAAGAGAAAACAGCTCTTAAACTTTACAAAAAAGCACCTAAACAGGCATGTCCAAGGGTCAGCTTCCGGTGATTTCTCCTGTCCACCTGGTGAATCTGGGCATACTGGGGCAGTGCGGCAACTGCCTCATGTACACAGACAATCCTCTCCTCCTACCACCCAACACTACAACCTGCGAGAGATGCACTTACATAGCCAAACTGGAAGCTAAGCTTTCTCCAGCCAAGATTGTGCTAGACAGTCAAGAGGAGAAGGTTAACACCTGCATTACACCTAAAGCAACTCATAGCCCTTCAAAACCCACACCATCAACACCCACACATAGCAACACTAAACCCACATATGCGGAGGCCCTTAACATTAACCTGCCCAAGCAACAAGGACCTTTGAAGCCGAAACGCAAACAAACACCAGTCACAACCAAAGTGACACATAGCTCACAACGCCAGTGTGCTACCCAGCAACAGACCCTAAGGCAAGACAGTGTACCCAACACTTTAGTCATAGGTGACTCTATAGTCAGGCACACTGATGTCCCACTCACCAGGCTGAACAAGGAGAAAATTACAGTCAGCTGCCTGTCAGGTGCCAGGATCCGCCACATAATGCATGCACTCAAGCCACTCCACAACAAGTACAAATACGACTCTGTCATTGTCCATGCTGGAGTGAATGACTTGAGACGTACCTCCCTGGACTAGATGAAAAAAGACATGGAAGAGCTCTTGGATCATGTGACCCAGGCAGGTATGACCCTAGCCCTGAGTAGCATCCTGCCTTCGCCCAGAATGATACCACAGTATAAGGACAAAATGATTGACTTCAACAATTGGCTAAGCTTCTGGTGTCATTCAAAGGGGATCCAGTATTTATCTGCCTGGGAAGACATGATCGACAAACCACAATGCTTTGCCAGAGATGGTCTGCACCTGTCACCCCTGGGATTCAGGTTACAGGCTAAAGCTCTTGCCAGCCCTATAGTACTTTTTTTAGGCAAGATTCAAAGGATAAAACCACCACCGTAACAGATACAAGCATGCAAAATCTGAAGGTAATGCTACTCAATGCTAGAAGTCTAAACCTCAAAATGCACTCTTTCGCGGCACTCCTAAAAATGGAGAACATCGATGTCTGTGCAGTAACTGAGACCTGGTTCAAGGCTCCACAGAGCACCCCTGCAATAACAGGCTACAATTCTTACCACACTTTTCGGCCACCAAATCAAGACCGAAACACTAAAGGTGGAGGAGTGTCCATATTCACCAATGATATTCACACCTCCAGGCTAGTTGCCCAACACAATGCATCTGAAATTCTCCAGGTGCAACTAACACTAGGTAAGACTGCAATCCAAATTGTAGCTTGCTACAGATCCCCCACCATGCTGCAAGATTCTCACTACACCTTTCTAAACATACTGGAAAATATTAAGATACAACCGAACACCCTAACACTGGGTGATTTCAACTACCCTGCCATTAATTGGGAAAACTACTCGGGTAACAAACTCCTTTTCCCAACGGTTCGTGGAAGTCATAAATTCCAACGCCCTGGATCAAATAATCCATTGTCCCACCAGGGGAGCCAATATCCTAGACCTGGTCATTACCAACATGGGAGGTAGATGCTCCACACCAGTGGTCATCCCCTCATTGGTCAGGTCTGACCATAAGCAAATCACCTTTGACATCCACATCCCACCCCCACCCTCCAGTAAGGAAACCTCCTTAAAAAACTTCTCCAAAGCCAACTTCATACTACTGAAGTCAGAAGTGACAAACTTCACAACACCCACACAGACGGGATCTGGAAGTTCGACTGCAGAATCCTACACTAAGGCACTGTACGAGCACATCCACTCATGCATGAATCGTGCCATCCCAAATAGAACCAAGATGCTCTTCTCCAAAAAAAGGAAGCCAATCTGGTGGTCCCCTGCTATAAACAAACTATACAACAGAAGGAAGAAACTGTTGCAGAAAAGAGGAAAATCCCAGGATGCAAAAAACTCCCTCACCAGCCTCAGTAAGAAGCTGAGATCCCTCATAAAATCCTCAAAAGCTAGTTACGAAAATAAAATTGCCAAAGATTCCAAAGACTGCCACAAGGCATTCTATAGCTATGTCAAGAATCTAAATGGCAATGCTCAGATCTGCTCTGAGCTACAACAGAATGGCATTAAATATACTGATCCCAAGAATATTGCCAATATCCTGGCAGATCGATTTAGTGTCAAATTCACCCCCCTCTCACCCTCTAAAGGGCCCATCTCAATACCAAAAGTTTGCCAAATTCCGATAATCATGGCCACACAGGTAGAAACCGCACTCTCCAAAGATAAGAATACAGATGACATCCCAGGCTGTGTACTACATGAACTACAAAATGAACTGGCACCTCACCTAAGTGTCATGTTTAATCATAGCCTCATCTCAGGCTTCATGCCCACTGAGTGGCGCACAGCTACAGTTATCCCGCTCCACAAGGGAGAATCTGCCTTGGATCCCGGGAACTACCGTCCCATCAGTCTGACAAGCCTGATCTGCAAGGGCATGGAACGCATTATCATGGAACTTATAAAACAAAGACATTTGCAACCTTCAAACACTGGACCCCACCCAGTTTGGGTTTGTGAAGGGCCGATCTTGTCTCCTGAATCGGATTGAAGTCTTCAAATCAGTCTCTAGAGCTGTGGACGAGGGTAAGGTGTTCCCCACAGCCTATATGGACCTCGCCAAGGCCTTTGACACCATCCCCCATGCTGGAATCATAGATAAACTTACTAAGCTGGGCATAAATCCCTACGTCACCCGATGGGTTGCCAACTGGCTTACTGACAGAACCCAGACTGTAAAAGTAGCTGACTCCAAATCCAGCTTCAGACAAGTGACAAGTGGAGTACCTCAGGGTTCAGTCCTGGGACCACTCTTGTTTGGCATCTACTTCTCTGAAGTACAGGGGCTCTGGCTAACAAAGTTTGCAGATGACTGCAAACTAGGAACCATTATTGAATCCCCAAATGATGTGGATATTCTACAAAAAGGCCTTACAGAAACAGATGCCTGGTGCCAGAGCCATGAGCTCAAGCTTAATGCCAAGAAATGTATAGTTATCCCCTTTGGAAAAAAACATGTACCCATGAATTACCACATAGGTGTCAGGAAGCTAAACATCGAAAGTGTGATGAGAGACTTAGGGACACAGGTGGACAGTGGTCTCACTTTTGATAACCACATCGCCACAACAGTCAGGAAATCCTTCTATGTGGCACACCTCATCACTAAAGGCTTTTCATCCATAAAAAAGGAGGTCATTGTCCCACTGTACTCATCCCTCATTAGACCTGTTATAGAGTATAATGCCCCCTTTGGTATGTACCTCACAAGACATCTGCAACAGCTGGAAAGGCCACAGAAATACCTCACTAAAAGAATCACAGGCCTAAAGCAGATGCCATATGCTGACCGTCTAAAAAAGCTCCAGCTATACTCTGTGGCATATCGTCTACTCAGAGGCGATCTCTGCTTAACACACAAGGCCATGTCATACCGTGAGCTGTTGGACATGCTCCACTTAAAGAAATCCCAGTCCCTCAAAGTCACACGCCCCAGGGAATTAAACCTTGTCATCACAATGAACAAAACATGCTGGAGGGATAGGTTCCTGACCCAGAGACTCCCCATATTCTGGAATAGACTGCCCATACATGTCAAGCAGAGCCCCTCATTGGCCCTCTTCAAAAGGAACCTTGATGATTGAATGAGAGATAGGAAATTCACCCCAGGGATCATGTCAGTCGCCCTGCTAGACAGGGGCCCAGAGAAGTAAATATTGTGGGAAGAAATATCCAGGGGATTGGGAATTGTTATGGCTAGGCTTGCATAGGCCTTAGGGCCGATAGCCTAGTACCAACCTATGAACCTATTAGTTATGGTTAACTTGAGAATAGTTGTTATTTTTTTATGATGCCAATAACATTAGGGCTTTTTAAATGTATTAGTGAAAGTGTATTGGTTATGAAGCAGTGACACATTTTTGATAAGTTAGTTTTAGTTATTGATGAAAAACAAGGTGGTGCTCCATTGTATAAACTGCAGCCACAGAACAGTTTAGGCTAAAGGGAAGACATAGTTTGTCACTGTTGTCTGGTTAACATAGGTTTTAACCCTGTGAAAGTTTCCTAGCATTTGTTCATCTTAACAGTAGCATCTACATGGATTTCTTACGAAAGCATGCTAGTCAGGATGGGCTCCCGGTATTAAGTTTTATTTACAGTATGTGCAGAATGTTATCACTGTTTATAGTTTATTTTGTAAGTTGGAGAACAGGTGGTTTGTAATAGTTGCTACAAAGCACATTTCTGAGTTACTTTACTAGCAGAATGAAGTGGCAGTTACAGAGTTGGATTTCAAAAGTAGAGAAGCCTGCTTGTAGCTCTTATGATCCATTACAGAAATGGTTCCCATAGTCGCCAGGCAGTTAGTTTAATATATAGGCTGAAAAACAGGGGTCTAGGAATTGATCCATAACCACATGTTTATCACTTCTAAATTCTGTGGACAGTTTGTTTCACTATCTGCCTAAATTTTTTCATCCTATTTTTGTCTGCACGCCTAAAGTAGATAATCTGTTTATAAGGTCTGTGTGGTTTATGATTATTTATTTATTTGTTTTGCTTGCTTGTTTATGTATATTTGTTTACTGGGTAGAGCACACACCTCTCAACTGGCCAGATTTTCACTGAATGTCCAGATTTTTGCCTCATATTTTGGGTCTGTTTCTCATAAAATTTGTGGTTTTCTAGCAAATCATTGAGGATTGAAGTCACTATTTAATGACGGATATGTGAGTTTCAGACGACATAGCCTTCAGAAAATGCATACTAACACAACACCTTTCATTCTAATGACTTTCTAAGTTTATGAGAGCAATATTTAGGAATTGTCCCTATTTTTGGACCTTGTCCCGACATTATTTTTTTGCTTTGTTGGGATTTCTTCTGCTAAAAGGTTGAGAGGTACTGTGGAGCACTAATTACAACTGACCAATTGCAAGTTCAGCCTTGGGTATTGGACCTTTGGTAATCAAGAATGGACTAACACTAAGAGAAGCCCTTCCAGAGGCCTTGTTGGGAGGCATGTGAGTATAGTCCATTTTTCCAGTTCCTCTAGTTGAATGCCCATTTATTTGACTTGCAAAACACATTCCCAACTAATGCTGTGGATGAAGGGAGACCATCATATATATATATATATATATATATAGTGTGGTGGGGCAAGAGACACAATCCCCTACCTGTGTGGTGCAAGGGGGGGGGGTTGCTTCTTGCAAAAACTCTTAATTTTTTTAGTATTTGCACTCCGTCAATGTGAAAGTAATCAAGTTGATGTATTGGTATCCCAAATGATGAGTTTGTTAGAAGATCAATCCTATTGGCAGCATAAATTTGATCACTGTAACCTTGATGAATTAGCCGTTAACTTAATGAACCAAACCCATTGCTGTTGACATCTTAAGTTATGAGTTAATTCTTGATACACTATTATCTCCAGTAGCCTAGCGAGCGTGTCCTAAGATCAAAGCTGGCCTGTTGGTATTTGGAGTTACTAAAGTGCTACTAAGATTACTCCTACGTTTACCAAGTTGACTGTTGCAACAATGCATATTGTCCTAGTGTCATTAGAGCACATTTGACATGAAATAGGTCACTTTCTCTGCAAGGGTTTTCAGTTGTCATAGCTCTGCTAAATCAAATCCATATTTCTCAAGTGTCAATGCAACATAATGCTCCTCTGTTCTCAGAATAATTTTATAGATGCCTTCCTTTTTAAGGCATACTGAGTTCTTTGTAACCCTGGAACACCATTCATTTTCATCTATATTTGTCTTCACATTCCTTTAAGTGGCGAAATACAAAATGCTGTGGGAACCAGGAACTGGTTGACAGGTCTGAACGAGATGCTGATCCACATGCGCTGAGGATGGCTTTTTGCAGTGTGGATGAAGGGAGATGAAGGAAGCTTCTGGAAGGTATAATGTCACTCCTCCTGACAGTTAGCTTCCACATGACCACTATCAAGAGCATAGCCGGCCTTAGGCATAGGCCAACTAGGCGGCCGTCGAGGGCGCCGCTCTGGTAGGGGTGCTTTTCCATTATTAATTTGGTGTAGGTAGATCAGGATGGGGGTGCCGTGGAGCCCTTTTGCCTAGGGAGCCAGTTGACCTAAGGCCACTCCTGATCAAGAGTATAAGTGAGACCTTTGTGTTATGTAACACTTTATGCAGTAATACCATTAACTTTTTTGTCTACAGGGCTTAGGCTTAGTTGTTTAGCATCTGAATTCTTAAATGGCCCAGTCAGAATGCTAAACCAAGTAAACAGGTGTGGAAAAGATTAAATCAGCATTTTTCATATTTAGGTTTGTTACGTTATTTTATTCTTGAAAAGTATACATTTTTTTTGTCCTTTATATTGATAGAATGTCAGAAGTTGGCATTTTTTTGTAACAGATGGCTCGATCTAGATATTTGACACCTCAGAGAGAGCATGAAGATCAAGAATTGGGAGGCCTTTATAGGGACAGCACAGTTCTCTTCATACAGCTTGCAGTAGACAACTGGTTTGCAGTAACTGTGTTCAGCTTAAAAGTAGTGAGAGGGTAGTCAGTTTGTTATGCATTACACTTAACACAGCACGAGTGACTCCAGTGGCTTTGGGCTTGCTCTTAACTCAAAATTATTTTTATAACTGTGTCAGCATAATTATACAAGGCTGACTTTTGAGTGTTCCTGTGTACTTAGAAAATACCTCTGAATTTGCAGGATTTCCAGAATTGCATTTGGGAATGCTGACATTCTGGTGTCTGTAGCTCCAGGTTCATATTTTCCGTGATGTGGAAGATTTTTTGCTATATGTAAGACTGCAGCAAGTAAAAATGGTACAACTTTGATAGAATAGGTGTGTGAGCTGTAAAGGAAGTTAAACCTTAACACCTGTCTGTTTGGTTATATTTGATTTTAATGCAGTCACAGAAAGCAGTAATGCAGAATAACTTTCTACTTTTTCAACGAGTGCTTCATGGAGCTACCCATTAACTATCATTAACGACTTTTAGGGTTTCTTTATAAGCTCAGAGTTCCAGATAAGCTTTAAGGCACCCATGCCTTTGTAAAAGAAAGAAAATGAAAAGCTGAGGTGTTTTTGGAACAGCCCTCTGCAATTGTTGTTAATGTAGTTAGCCCTTGTTCAGTGCTGGGAGGTAAGGTTATAGACCCTACTTTGGGAGTTTGTATCAGTGGAGATGCTTGAGGATGGAGACCAAGGTGACCTAAGAATACAGATTCCCTCCACCGAAAGAGCATAGGGCAACCTTCACTGCTTAGAGTATTTCACTTACATGTAGAGTGAGAGTACATTGGCTTGCTCCATTTCTGTCTTGGCATTCTGTATTTTACAAAACATGTACTTTTTTAACTACATTTTAGAAGAATTTTATCAAGGCTTGAAAACCCTCGCAGAAATAGTGAATTCTGTCTCTTTGGCTGGCCATAACTCTCAACCTCTTAGCACAAGAAATCTGGACGAAGACAAAAATAATGGGAGGGTGTCAAAGGCCCAAAGATAGGGACAGAGTTTAAATATTGCTCTTGTAAACTTGTTAGATTAAAAGGTTTACTGTTAGTGTGCATTTTCTGAAGGGTATGAAGTCTGAAACCCATAGGACTATCACTATTTAGTGACTTCAATCCTCAATATTTTGCCAGAAAACCACAAATTTTATGAGGAACAGACCAGAAATATGAGCCAAAAATAAGGGCATTAAGTGAAAATCTAGACAGTTGAGAAATACGTTCAGTCCTGAGTCAGTGTTGCTAACCATGAGAGCGGAAATTACTGTAGGTTTGCAAACGCAACTGACATTATGTCCTATGTATGTTGGGAGATAGGGCTTGGGTAGCAGGGCAGTGGCTGTAAAAAAATAAGGCATAGGTTTGCCCTAACAAAAATAATTAATATATGGCATTCAGCAGCTGTGAACAACTGGCAAGATACAGCTTCTAGTGATGTCACTACTGCAACCAGTGTTCATATTCCATTGTGTGCAGAGCATCCACACAAAGGAATGAATCAATACGATGAGTTTGTGTATGTATTGCTGAAGTACTTAAATATGTTTTGTTGCAGCAGATGGTTTTGCTGCAAATACACTTTTAGATACTGTTAGGTCCCACATTTAGTTCCCTTATCGCTGTTATTCCCATGTCAGAAGCTGCAGAACCCCATCACTTTGATAGTCACCTGGTACTGCATGACATTAACTCATGGCTGAAGATTTCACCATTCCAGTAAAGTATGAAACAACACTTTTTTTTTCTTCTGAGGAAAGTTACTGTCATAAGGGTGGGCAAATTGTTGGGAGGTACAGAGACTATAGTGCAGTCTACTGCTTGCCTTTAGAGACTGGACCCTGACTTTGGTATTTATTTGTTTTGATTTTGTTGACTGGGTTAGTCCCACTAGACCAGTTGCCTCTTTTCAAGGGAGACCTGAGATGGTTTTCATACTGACTAGTGGAAAATTGTCCAGTATACTGAATGTTTTACATCCACCTGAGCTATCACCAACTCAGGCAGATGGGATCTCAGTTTAACATCTCTTCTGAAGGATGCCATACTCAGGAGTGGAGCACCCCAGTTATGCTGCACTGCAAAGTTAGTACTGAAAAATGAATCAAAGCACGTAATGTGACAATAGAACTCAAAGCCTTCTGATAGTGTTACACCAAAGGCAATCTGTTGCCACCTGTGCTGGTGCTAGCATCTGTACTATCTGTGAAAGCCAACAACAGAGGAGAATGAATGTGTCTCGACATTTGGGAAATTAACCTTTCAGGTGAAGTGAAGGTAGCCAGGTGAAATTATCCTGTATCACTGTAGTACAGCTTACTGTGGCTGTGCCAGGAGAGCACGGGGATTCTTTCAGTCAGTAGGTGTTGTCTCCCCTCCCCCAGCCCCAGAGAATGGGGAATGAATTTTCAACATCATAATTTCTGTAATGTAAACAATCTATAATTAAGTCAAAACATATTCATTACACTGCCACTTGCTGTGAAGTCTTTCTCTTGTTGTATCTTGTTGACAGGTGAAATCATAACTGGGAACACCGTTGTGGTTGCAAACAGTGCTGCTTTTCTTCACAACTTTTTCATTTTCATCGAACTTCCATGTCAAGGTGCCCCCCTCCCTTCAAAGCAATTGGCAGACGGATGCCATCATTTAATTCCTGAGAGCCGCCAGCATTTGTCACTTCTTTGGAATTTGCAGCACAGACAAACAAGGTTAATCTGTACCATAGCAGGCAGATGAAAAAAAAATAGGAAGTGGGGTGGGGGAGGGTACATTGTGGCTGCAGCAGGCAAAAAGTGCAATATCTTTATATATTTTATATATATTTTTTTATACAAACAGAATTACTAAAAATCTAACACACTGGGTTTATTTTTCTTGTATTGTATACTTCTAAATATGTATTTGTCCTGAATATCTACTTCAATTTGTATTGTGTAAAAACTTTATTGACTTTCAAAGTTAAGCTGATGTTATGTAAAATTTCTGAGATTGTATGGAGCTTTTCTCCCCGGGCCTCCACTGAAAATGGGCCATTGGCCCAGTGGACTTTCCCGGTTAACAAATCTCAATAAGTAAATAATTTATGGTTTACAGTACTAACTTCCTAGCTTCGTAGCACTGCTTCTTGGAGATCTTTTTATGCCAAGCCATAATTTGTAAGGATTGAATTCTTTGGTCTTCCTTTGCTGAAGTAGTAGGTTCTGACATTTTTTTTTAACTGCTGAGTAGAATCTGGTGTTAATTTATATGGCAGGCTTACAGGGTTGATGCTTGTGTGAATTTAGAAGGTATGTGGGCAAGCAGGCAGTTGCAGTTATCAGGTCATGTTGTGCTTCTTTGTTTAACAACTTTGCTATTTTTTTAATGACAAAACCTATGGTTTTGTCAGAAATCTTGATAAGATGAATAACACAGTGCCTCAGGATTTGGGGAAGAACTTTTAAAATATGGGTATTGCTCCATTCTCATGGCTGAAACAAAAGACAGTGTGTTTCTGAGATTCATCACACCTTTTAGCTGCATTTTTTTAAATTTGGATGTATGTAGCCCGTGTTGGTTGGAAGGGAAGGATCCTGAATAGAAAGTTAATGTTTTCATCTTTTTATTAGTGGACATACCAACAAAGTAATGATGTTCGTTTCCAGGTGTGTGAGACCATGTGGAGATTATTGTCCAAAATGCAGACATCAGCATTAACAGTCAAAATAGCAAATGTCTTAAAAGAACACTTTGGGGAACTTAATATGCAATGAAACTGGTTAGTTAAGATGCAGATTAGAAGCTTGTTGAATCTTTGTACTGAAAGTACTTCTCTACCTACAAATACTTTTAAAACTGACTTCCGAGATGTTATTTGGAAGTAGTAATTTGTACTGAACGATGACTTTCCATTCTAGAGGAATTCATCGAATACAGGATTCTGCCTGTTTACCAATTGTCTTTCTGTCCATACTCCATGTAAATAATGCTTTCCTTTTAATGTTTTCCACACTTATTTTTTCGCTCATGCCTGGGCATCACTGCAATAAAGTAACCCGTGTTTATGCAAGGAAATTTGGAGATCTTGCAAATGGAATGAGATTGTAAAACCTGATTCCAGCAGTAAAACATAAGGAGAAATAATTATTTTATCGTTCCTTAACAATGAAAATAATTAATGTCTGTTTCTTGTCTGCCAGTGCATAACTGCAGGTTGCCAAGTGATGACCCACAGTTACGCTGGTGTATTTTTCACCATTTCTGTCTTACAGTTCCAGGGTCCTGAGCTGCAGTTTATTTATTTTATGTATTCATTAACTATGAACAGTCGGCACCATGAAAAAAAAAAAATCTACTGCCAATCATTAGCGGACCGGAGTTCCACTGTGGTGACCCCTAACCGGGAAAAGCTGAAAAGACAAACAACAACAACATTAACTATGAACAGTGTTCTCGATGTGGATGCCAAGATTCACCTCTTGAGCTTCACTCTTAAGGTGAATTTCTTGACATCCATGTCTTGAACGGATAACTAGGTTATGATCTGCAAGACGATTGTAATCTTCTGTATAGTGGACAACAGCGCTGCCTGGTTTATGTGATTGAATGTAAGGAGCATATTGATATGTTTGCACTGCACTGTACATGCTGCCTGGCCATGCAAAAGAAGCTTGTTTTTGCGCTGAGAGTGCAGGTTACTTTAAAATCCCAGATACAGCAGTCACAGTAACAAAGGAGTCTGCCACTGTTTTCTTATTCTATGTTAAATATCTGATCAGGAAATGCAACCAGCCTGCAGGTAGATGTATCACCAGTTTACCCTTCTCCCATCCCCACCACAAAAGACAGCTGGAAGCATACTTCTCAATCTCTTAGAGCAATCTGGACAAAGCCAAATGTAGTGGGGTTACAAGGACCCAAAAACAGGAGCAGATTTAAATGACTCTTCTTATAAACTCATAAAGTTGCTAGAATATCAGGTTTTGTATCAGCGTGCATTTTCTAAACAACATGATATCTGAAACTCTAATGTGTGCAATTATTTAACAGTTTCAATCCTCAAAGATCTGTCAGAAAACATAACTTTTATAAGGAAAGTAGCAACAATCTGAGGCAAAAATCAAGACATTCTGGAAAAGCCTGGACATTTGAGAGGTTTGGTTAGAAGTAATGCTAGAAGGGCGGCTGCGGTGGTACAGTGGTTAGCGTTACCGCCTCACAGCAAGAGGGTCTCCCGGTTCGATCTTCGGCTGGGGTGCCTTCTGTGCAGCGTCTGCATGTCCTTCCTGTGGTCGCGTGGGTTTCCTCCCACATCCCAAAGACATTCTGTAGGTGGATTGGACACTCCAATTTGGCCCTAGGTGTGAGTGCGTGTGTGTGCCTTCTGTGGAAGGTTGGGTGCGGGGCTGTCAACTCGACACCGTAAAACTCCACTGCCAATCATGAGTGGACAGGTGATCCGCTGTGGAGACCCCTAACCAGGAAAAGCCGAAAGAAGAAGGTTAGAAGTAATGCTCGAAATGTGACTCAAATTAAAGAACATGCAGGTCTAAAGAGGGAGTGCAGAACAAAGAAAAGCATATCATTTCTTGAAAAAAAAAACTCAGATGGATGCATCTAACTTTAAAAAGCTGCTTGTAGAACAACTTATGGAGAAGTAAGCAAATGGAAAATATTTTTTTTCAAGTATCTTTATTAGCTGAACTTTTGAAACATAACCTTCTAATATAAATGGATCAATACTTGATGATGGAGATGGACTACTGGTTCTATCATACCTCTCAACCTCTTAGTTAGCACAAGAAATCTAAACAAAGCCTAAAATAATGGGAGGGTGCAAGGGCCCCAAAATGGAGACGGATTTTAAATGTTGCTTTTATAAACTTAGAAAATTGCTAAAATAATAGGAGTCATATTAGCGTGCATTCTCTGAAGGGTATGATGTCTGAAACTCAAATATGTGTCATTATTTAGTGACTTCAGTCCTCAATGATTTTTCAGAAAACCAGAAATTTTATGAGGAACACACCGAAACGTTGAAGCAAATATCTGGGCAGTGGTATGAGTTCCATACATGCATATTCAGGCTAAGTGCTGTTATTTCAGGGCATGAAACTCCTGTAGGGAGATATTTTTTTTTTATATTTCAGCATGCATTAATTATATTTTTAATTGTTAGTGGTTTATACATTTGCATATATTCACTTGCTGATAACTGTGTATACCCCATTAAAAATGAAATGTTCCTGTATAGTATGACATCACACTTCAAAAAAAAAAACTTCATAAACAAAAACCGCATTAAACTGACGTTCCTGTGAAACTGAAATCTACATTCAAGAGCAAAGTAATTGATGGCACATGCATCTGAGAACCTCAAGAGTCAAGATTACTCACAATCTCTGATGTTAACATCATATAAATAAGTCTGCAATTTGAGACGTCCACCTGGGCATGCATTTGTGATTGGAGAATTGGCAGTACCAAGTTCTCACACCTTTTCTGATCCAAAGCCAGCAGATCTTCTTTTCAAGAGCAAAACAAATCAAAAATATCTGCTCCCTGCAGGTCTTAAAATATTTAGGCTACAAATTTAATTTAGCATGTTAAACAAGACGTAACTAGTGAGCCATTCCCTGCCTGTAAGGCATGTCCCTTGGGTTATCAGCCTTTTAAATCTTTCCATTTAGTCTGAGGTAACGAGGTTCAGAAGGTAAACAGGGACAGGCCTATGTTAACCTCATGCCTGGAAGCATGCATTAAAACAGCTGGCTATAAGACACGTCACTTAAAAAGATGCTGAAATA